>NC_133652.1:120281402-120478997 GCF_009905375.1 Apium graveolens
CTTTTATACTGATGATATTAATGAGTTGAGAAGATATATTAAAACCATTTCATAGTTATAGAGATAAATTTGACATGTGAAAGATTAACTTCTGAAAATCTTACTACAAAAGAGGAATGATTATTTAGAAAAAGAGTTAGTCATGTTCCATCAAACTCAGAAAGATAGAGATGATGCTTTCAATGTTAGGGATGAAGTGCTTAAAATGAATGAATCTCTAAAAGCTGAGTTAGAAAAGGAAAGAGAGATTATCAGGACTTGGACTAACTCTGCAGAACAACTCAGAATTTGTTAAGTAGTGAAAACTGGAAAGAGGGCTTAGGTTATGGAGAGGATAAGAATGATAAAGGAACTGTAGATATTAAGCCTGTAGTTGTTAAACAAAAGCCAAAGTTAAAACCTGTTAAGTTTGTAGCTGTAAAGTCTGATAATGAGAAATCAGAAGTTAAAAAAATTAACTTCTGACAAACTAAAACAGGAAAAGACAACTGAAGTAAACGTAGGCTTAATGACTAAGAGCAGCTTAAGCATAAGCTGAAAGATGTTAAGAATGCAAACAAGGTAAAATCTCCTAGGAAAAATAGGAATGGAAAGGAAGGTATGAATAAAAGCAATGATTATAAGCCTGTTACTGAAGCTCCTAGGATAACGTGTCATAACTGTGGAAGTTCTAACCATCTGGCTTCTTTTTGCAGGAAGAATAAGAACATAAACTCCTTACCTTCAAAGTCAGGAGTTAAGAGTCAGTCTGTTAGATATAAGCCACAAAATCCTTGTTTTCATTATTGTAGTTTATGGCATTCCATTTATACTTGTAAGGAATATCATAGTTTGTACTATGATTATTATCAAATAAAACCTTCTTTAAAGAAATTTACCATTGTTCCTTCTAGTGTAAGTTCTGATTCAAAGTCTGATAGCGTAAATTCTGATAAGAAAATGTTAACATAAACTCTGATGCCTAATCCGCTGCATATGCTAACAGACTTAATAAGGCTAAATGATCCAAGCATGTCTGGGTCCTTAAAACTAATTTAGTGGTCTTTGTGATAGCAGGGCAACAGGAAAAACATCCTAGTTCTGGCCAGTGGATGCTCAGGACATATGACTGGAAATAAAGCCCTGCTATCAGACTTTGTGGAGAAGGCTGGCCCAAGTGTTTCTTATTGAGATGGCAACATTGGAAAAACATTGGGATATGACAATATCAATCTTGGGAATGTCATCATTAAGGAAGTAGCTCTGGTCTCAGGACTTAAACACAATCTGCTGAGTGTCAGTCAAATCTGTGACAGAGGTTATCATGTGGATTTCTTTGAAGAACACTGTGAAGTTGTAAGTAAATCTACAGGCAAAGTTGTTCTGAAAGGATACAGGCGTGGTAACATTTATGAAGCCAAGCTTTCAACAAGTATTGATGGTTCTGCAATCTGTCTGATGAGTAGAGCATCAATTGAAGAAAGCTGGAATTGGCACAAGAAACTCTCTCATTTAAATTTCAACAATATAAATGAACTAGTCAAGAAAGATCTTGTGAGAGGACTGCCAAAGTCAGTATTTGCTCCTGATGGCCTTTGTGATTCTTGTCAGAAGGCTAAACAAAGGAAATCCCCATTCAAGAGCAAGACTGAATCATCAATTCTTGAGCCTTATCACCTTCTACATGTTGATCTATTTGGTCCAGTAAATGTCATGTCTATTGCAAAGAAGAAATATGCTATGGTCATAGTGGATGAGTTCACCAGATACACATGGGTGTATTTCTTGCACACAAAAAGTGAAACTGCATCTCTCTTGATTGATCATGTCAAGCAACTGGATAAATTGGTCAAAGACTCAGTGAAGATAATAAGAAGTGATAATGGTACTGAGTTCAAGAATTTGATAATGGAAGAGTTCTGCAAAAACCATGGAATCAAACAGGAATTCTCTGCTCCTGGAACTCCGCAGCAAAATGGAGTTGTTGAAAGGAAGAATAGAACTCTCATTGAAGCTGCACGTACAATCCTTGATGAAGCAAAGCTTCCAACCTATTTTTGGGCTGAAGCTGTGCAGACTGCTTGTTTTACTCAGAATGCAACACTCATTAACAAGCAAGGAAAGACACCATATGAGATGGTGAAGAAAAAAGAAGCCAAATCTGAAGTATTTTCATGTATTTGGATGCAAGTGTTTTGTTCTTAAGACTCATCCTAAACAGCTATCCAAATTTGATCTAAAAGCTGATGAAGGAATCTTTGTTGGATACCCACTTTCCATAAAAGCCTTCAGAGTCTATAACTTGAGAACAAAAGTGGTCATGGAATCTATCAATGTCTCTTTTGATGATAAGAAGATTACTGGACTTGAAGATTTTATTGATCATGATCAGTTGAGATTTGAAAATGAAGACTCAAATTCTGATACTGAAAATCCTGACAATCTAAATCCTGATACTGCAAACTCTGATGGATTAAACTCGGATGTTATTGAAAGTGTGGTGACTACGCCAAAGGAAGATGCACCTATGCAGGGGGAGCATACTCAAGATCTAACCACATCTCAAGAAGCATCAGAACATACATCTAGCTCTTCAAGTTCTGATTCGTCAAGTTCTGATAAGCCAAGTTCTGATAGTTCTGAAAATCTAAATTCTGAAAAATCCAACTCAGAGAGCATAGTTTCAGGGGGAGCATCAGAAAATGTTATTGAAGACAACATGGATCATGGGGGAGCATCAAGTTCTAGAGAGAACCTTCCATCTGCAAGGAAGTGGACTAAATCACATACACCTGATTTGATAATTGGAAATCCTGATGCAGGTGTCCAAACTAGAACAGCTACTTCAAGTGAATGTCTTTACAATTATTTTCTTTCTCAGACTTGAGCCAAAGAAAGTGGAAGAAGCTCTTCAAGATGCTGATTGGGTGCAAGCAATACAGGAAGACTTAAATGAATTTGAAAGAAACAAAGTCTGGACCCTAGTGCCAAGACCAAAAACAGATCTGTTGTTGGTACAAAGTGGGTATTCAGAAACAAAACTGATAGTGATGGCATAATTACAAGGAATAAGGCAAGGCTGGTTGGAAAAGGATATTCTCAACAGGAGGGAATTGATTGATGAAACATTTGCACCAGTTGCTAGATTGGAAGCCATAAGGATATTTTTGGCTTATGCTGCTCACAAAAAGTTTGTCTTTCAATTGGATGTGAAAAGTGCTTTTCTCAATGGAGAATTGGAGGAAGTATATGTTGAACAACCTCCAGGCTTTGTAGATTCCAAATATCCAGATTATGTCTACAGGCTTGATAAAACACTTTATGGACTTAAGCAAGCTCCAAGAGCATGGTTTGAGACTTTAGCTCAGTTTCTTCTGGAAAGTGGATTTAACAGAGGAACAATAGACAAAACACTGTTCTACCTCAACCATGAAAAGGACTTACTTCTGGTCCAGATTTATGTTGATGATATCATTTTTGGTTCTACAAATGATAGACTTTGCAAGAATTTTGCCAAACTGATGCATTCAAGATATCAAATGAGTATGATGGGGGAACTTAGCTATTTTCTGGGCCTTCAAGTCAAGCAGAATGAAGAAGGCACTTTTATTTGTCAAACTAAGTACACCAGAAATTTGCTGAAAAATTTGGAATGCAAGATTGTTCAAGTGCATCCATTCCCATGGCCACTGCAATAAAACTGGATAAGGATACTGGTAAATCAGTAGATATTACTGATTACAGAGGTATGATTGGCTCACTACTCTATCTAACTGCTAGTAGACCTGATATCATGTATGCTACCTATCTTTGTGCAAGATTTCAAGCAGATCTAAGAGAACCTCACTTAACAGCTGTGAAAAGAATTTTTTAAATATCTTAAAGGAACAGCTGATCTGGGATTGTGGTATCCCAGAGAATCAGATTTTAAACTAATAGGTTACTTAAATGCAGATTTTGCAGGTTGCAAAATTGACAGGAAAAGCACAAGTGGAAGCTGCCAATTTCTTGGAGGCAGATTAGTTTCTTGGTTTAGCAAGAAATAAAAGTCAATTTCCACATCAACTGCAGAAGTAGAGTACATTGCTGCAGGAAGCTGTTGTGCACAGATTCTTTGGATGAAGAATCAATTACTGGATTATGGGTTAACATATTTTAAAATCCCTATTTACTGTGATAATCAAAGTGCTATTGCTATGACAGGTAATCCAGTTCAACACTCAATGACAAAGCACATCAGCATCAGGTACCACTTCATAAGGGAACATGTGGATGAAGGTACAGTGGAATCGCACTTTGTTCCAACAGATCAACAACTAGCAGATATCTTCACAAAACCACTGTATGAAGCTACTTTTACAAGATTGGTAAATAAACTTGGAATGGTTTCAGGTTCTTTCTTTAAATCTGCTTAGTTTTGTTCTGATGCATCAGACTTTATGATCAGTATTTACAGAAATTACTCTCTTTGTGTATTCTGTGCTTAATTCAAAATTGCTTAAGTACTGACTGTTGTCTGATGTGACTTTCTAAACTCTGATAGTGATATGTCTGTTTATGTAACTATTCTATCCTATGAGGATACCTGTGCTAAATGCTGACCTAGTAGTCTTCAATATACTAGAGATCCCATGTTAGAAGTAATTATTTATGTCAAAATCCATTGACACAAGCAAATTCTGATATTGAGTTTAGTTAAGTTTACTCTGTCTATCTTATTACTAAGTCAAAAACTAGAATAATGCTTCTCATCTATTAAGTTCTGATGTTAGTAAATCTGCTGAATGTACTAAGTGCTGATAAACCTCACTTATCAAAAGAAAAATGGAAAAGAAAAAGAAATAAAAATCAGGTACTCCTTTGAGGTCTAGAGTAAAAATGTGGAAGGGACGACCCAAGTGCATTTTTGGTATTAAGTAATATGCATCAGAAATGCAAAATATTTTCTTGGTGACTTTTCATACTCTATGAATACTGGAGAAATACTCTGATAATAGCATAAATTCTGATAAGCAGTCGTGACTCACTTACACTGAGAAGCCACTATAAACTGGAATTTAAAAAGATGCACAAAATTAGCACAAAACAGTTGAGGTGGACTCAAGCATGAACTCATTCAATAGTAGGCTTCAGAATAATGACAGATTTTTAGTAAAGTTTTAGTTATGCCTTATTTCTAAGATGTACTGAAGTGAATCAGACTTTACTCTTTGTCTGATATTTAGCTTAATGCACACACTAAACACTCCATATAAATGATAAAAATTACTATGGTGATCTATGTTATTTTAGATGAACTTTATGTGTCAGATTGCATAAATTCTGAGGACAAGTTCCGTTTGAACGTTCTGATGATTAAGTCTGAAGAATCTATATCAGAATTTGTGTGAAGAATTACAAAGATAGGCATTCATTTTCGAGTTAGAAATCATGTTCTGATGACTGTTAAGTTCTGATATAAGTCTAAGTTCTGATATTAAAATTCTGGTCATGTACTTGACTTATTTGTGGATAAATCTAAAAACAGTCTCATTTTAATCAGAATATGTTTGAGCGGAATATTAACAGTCATATAATTAGGGATATGGGTACACGTACATGCACATTACATTTTTACTTATTTCTTGTGCGCATTAAACCCTGTTTACCTTCCAATGACTGTTTTTCTTCTTCCAAGTCTAGGGAGACAAGGTAGAATTATTCAAAATTGCAAAACGAGCCTTTAATGACTTGGTAAATGCTGACCTTAAGAAAAAGGTGGTTAGACCTTTACAGATTCCTCAGTCTATTAAAACAGATCTTGGTAAATGCTGATCCTCAAACATATAGATCTGTTTATCCTGATGTCCAACCCACCACCACAACCCAACACCACAGCAACCATCAGAACATACCACTCATACATCTATACCTCAACCTTCCCTCAGAACATATCTCAAATCATATCTCTCAACTTCACAGACAGCTCAACCTTCATCCTCAGCACCTACTATGAAGCCTTCATCTTCCAATCCCAAGAGGACAAAGACTATTTCTCAAACACCACAGAAGAGAAGGAGGATTGTTCTGAGAGATGAGTCTGATAGTGAGGAACTAGTTTCTTCATCAAAACCTGTTGTTAAAGAAGCTGAGAAAGTTCCTTCTCAGAAGGATTCTGGAATTGGGGGATCTAAGCTTCTCAAAAGGCTTGGAAGAATGACTTCTGCTGAACCTCCCAAGGAATCCCCACCTTCAAAGAGATACAAGAAATAGAGAGCTAAAAGGCCAGTTTCAGATGATGAGGAAGTAGCAGCTAAGGAAGGAGATCAGGAATCTCTGATCTCACAAGAACCAGAATCTGCTGAAGCTACTGCTTCTCCATTGACTCCAACTCATGAAGCTGCTACAGAAAATGCCAACACACCATCTGTGTCTCCTGTACATAAGACTGTATCTCCTGTTGATCCAGGCACAAGTGCTGACATTGATATTAAGAACTGGTTGTGCCTGAGGTACTTTACTTAGAAGCTCCAACATCAATTAATCCATCAACAACACATGTTACTGATGCTACTCAAACTCCAGAATTGTCTACTACACCTTCTCTGCATCTAGATGTTGATGATCAGAATATAGGTGAGCATCAGGATTTGGATGTTGATCAGAACTTGGAACCAGATCAGCACTTAGAGGATGATACTGAAGCCTCAATTACTTCTCATACTGTTGTTTTATCAGAAGATGCTAATTCTGTAAGTTCTAATGCTGCAAATGTTGATGATACTGGTGATGCTGCTCCAAATGCAAATGCTGATGAAGCAGGTCCTTCAGGACATGCACCTCAACAAACTGTTCACAAAAGTGAATTAGTTAAGAAGTTTGTTACAAGAGAAGCACCAGTGCCTTGGAGTGAAACTCCTGCAGGACAGGAGTGGACTAAGGAATGGAACTCAGTCACCTGTGTTCCATCTGCAAAGAATCTTACTGAGCACTTGACAAAAGCTGATGAGATGTTAATTACTGATGATTTCAAACACAGCTTCGAGTCACTGCATTGAGTACCAAACATCTACAAGGTCTCCATTCAACTACTCATGCAGAGTTATATAAAATTCAGGAAGAATTAATCAAGCAAGAACAAGTTCAGAAAATTGACAAGAAAAAAATTCTTCCAACCTACCTTTGACAGGGTTGCTTATATTGAGAAGACCCAAGAGAAGCAACAGTCTCAGATTGATGCTATTTTGAAAAATCAAGCTTCTCAGCAATCTTAACTTGATGAAATCCAAGCCGTAGTGAAATTGCTTGTCTCTTTTCTCTTACCTGCTGATGCCAAAAAGGGGGAGAAAGTAATTAAGTCCAAATGCAAAACTGAAAAGACACTAAAGGGGAAGGATGATGAAAAAGATGACCAGGGAAACTCTGGAATGGGTGGAGGTCATAGTCAAGGTAGAGGTTTCTCATCAAGAAAAGCTGAAATCACAAGTCACTGGACAAGTTCTGATGCGGAAAAAAGAATTACTTCTGCTACTAGTAAAAGGATAAGTTCTAATGAACTTTTAGATCTTGATGAAGAAATGTCAAGACAGTTATTTCTCAAGAAAAATCCAGGAATGGACTTGGAGAGTCTGATGGAAGAAGAAGTTAGACTTAATCAGAAAAATTCAATCTAAATCTGAAGCTTCTGGTAAAAAGAAACTTCCCAAAACTCAAAGGCATTGTGATAAAAGAAAGGACAAATTCTAAAGCAACCAAAGCTAAATCACAACTGCAGATAGATCCAAGGTCCAAGGGCAAAGAGAAAGTTGGTGATACTATCAAGGTTTATGTGCCTCCTGTGAATGAAGAAATTACTGATGAAGATGCTGATCTTGCTCTGACTTCAAGAAAAGTTTCTAAGATAACCTCTGACATGGCTCAAGTTGTTCAGAGTCAAGAGATAGTTAGTTCTGATATCTCAAATAAGCAAGTAACCTCTGACATGGCTCAAGTTAACTTGATATCAGAAGATAAATCAAAGGAAACCTATGACGTTGCTCATGTTAAACCTTCAAAGATACTCCTACCAGGATTCACCAAAGCCAAACAAACTCAACCTTTGAAGACTGCTGCAAGTGGTTTTGAAGCAAGAGTGGTTACTGGAAAGGAAGCAAGAGATAAAACTGAATTGGGAAGTGCTGATGAAAGAAGAATACAGAACACAACCAATGATCCAACTTCCTTAAGTGAACCAGGTATTGGAGCAACTCCTGAGAGATTGAATCAACTAGAATCTGTACAAATGGTTTACCATACCTACTTGAAAGAACACATTTTGTTGTACTTCATGACAGATGGTAGGGTTATCATATAAGGGAAAATGCCATTCCACTGAAGTATTTTGAAGAGCTGGAATATGTATTATTCTTACTTCAAGTGAATGACAAAATAACAGAAAGTGCTGCAAATTTTTGAAGAGTCAAATTCAGAAACAGAAAAAGCTTTATTCTGTTAAGTCTGACAGCACATATCTTCCAAAGTACAGGGATCACAAGGGTGATATTGTTGAGATGAAGCCCAATTCTGCTAAGATTATAACTACCTTTCTGGGTTACAGGGCTGTGGAATTCAATCTTGAGTCTGACAAGGCGTATTTGATCAGATTGGATCAGGACATAAAGAAAGCTAAAATTAATGATCTCAGGGCTGCAATCTTATAAATTGGTGAAGATTCTGCGGAACTTAAAGATGCTAAAAGGAGGATGGTTGATGAACTTAGATATGCTGAGAGATGTTTGTTGAAGAATATCTCAGAACAACTCCTGACATCAGAGAGATCAGAAGATGAAGCCAAGTCAAGATCGACAACTACTTAAATTCTGATATGGATATAGACTGAAGTTGTTATCAGAAGTTAAAGATTGGTAAAGCTTTAAGGACTGTAAGTTGTAGTTATCTAGTCAAATTCTCATGCATTTATACTTAATGTTTTTGACATCATCAAATATCTGTTAAACTTGTATATTATGCTAATTTACAAGTTGGGGGAGATTGTTAGATATATTTGATAATGTCATGGCTAATGTGATTTATGTTTAGTTTTCAGATCTTACTTAAACAGGATAAATCAGTACTTACTGGAAGTCAGGACTTAAGGATATCAGTACTTATATTATCAGGAGATAATCATCAGAAGATGGATATCAGAACTTAAGTACTGAAGGACGTTCAGATAAGGAAGGAAGCTGGTTAAAGGAAAGAAGATCGAGACAAACATAAGAAGAGATATGCATGAAGATGGAATTCTATGAAGAATAGAATACTTGGAAGAAAAGATATCTGATTGATATATTTTAGGAAGCAGAATTATATTCCATATCAATTAGCGATTATCTTGTAACTGTGTAGTATATAAATACAGACATAGGGTTTACACTATAAGTGTTATCACAATCGAGAAGATTATTCATTGTAACCCTAACAGCTCTCGTGATATTTGTTCATCACTAAGAGAGAACAGTTCCATACTGTAACAGAGTTATTATTTCAATAAAGTTTGTTTTATGTTACTTGAGTTATTTTAGTTCTATTTGATTGTGCTATACACTGTATTCACCCCTCTACAGTGTGTGTGTGACCTAACAAAAGGCATAGTTGTTGCTTTTGTTCACACCTATTTTTCCATTCTTTTTCTTTTTCTTTTTCCCATCATTCTCAATTTTAACCTCCTTGTTTGGTGTCTTGATAACTAGGCTGACTATTGGCTTCTTTTCAGGTTCATTTGTGGTTGTGGTTTATGCATCCTTCTTTTCACTATCTTCATCTGCAAGTTCTTGCTTGATGACCAACTCAACCTCACTGAAATTAACCTCACATGCCTTGAACAAATGTTCATCTACTTTTCTTAGCATAACTGGGACATCTTGATTTGCAATTGCTTTCCCATTTTCACCTTCATATTTCTTGTAACTGTTCAAGGCATCATAGTCCAAACCAATAGCTATATTAGCACATGATTTATCTTTCTCATGGTATTGTCCAACCAACTGAGATTCATTTTTAAAGGACTTCAATTTTACTTCATTCTTTTCCAATTTTTTCCCTCAACACTTCTTCAATTTCACTTGCACACTTGAGCTTTTTTTTCAGATATACATTTTCTTGCTTGACCGTTTCAAGCTCAACAAGCTGTAGCTCTAATTCTTGCTTTTTAATCTTAAGATTCTCATTAATCTTTGACAGTCTACTAACTTTCTCAGTAGCTTCCACCATGCTTTTGTGGATGTGAAACATTTTTAAACTCATCTTTTCAAAAGTTTCTTTATACCGGCTTTTATTTAAATCAATGGTAGTTAGAGCTGGTACCTCTAATTTTGATGTAGATGATTCTCCTTGCTCAAGAGCCATGAGTGCATAATTTCCAAATTCTTCATTATCATCATCTTCATCAATGTCATCCCAACTCTTGCTTTCAACTATGTAAGCCGTTCCCTGTTGTTTCTTCAAGAGAGCTTCATACTTTGCTTCCAACTCCAGATAAGCTTTATCCTTCTTCACTTTATTTGGCTTCTTACACTCAGTTGCAAAGTGGCCCAACTCATCAAAGTTAAAGCACCTAATTTTTGATCTGTCAATAGATACAAT
The DNA here is from genome assembly GCF_009905375.1 of Apium graveolens. Classification (NCBI taxonomy): domain Eukaryota; kingdom Viridiplantae; phylum Streptophyta; class Magnoliopsida; order Apiales; family Apiaceae; genus Apium; species Apium graveolens. The sequence goes on from NC_133652.1 coordinate 120,291,984, forward strand.
TTTGTAGCCACCTTTGCTACCTGAGTTGTACTGAGTTTTTCCTTTACAGCTGTTGCTATTTGAGGTTATTCCCTTTCTCTTGAAATACTTTGACTTTTTCCGCCCTAATGTTAGAATTTTTTTTGAAAGGTAAGCTATAGATTGATCCATCTCATCTAGCTCATCAAGGGTATAATACTCATCCTCCTCTAGCTTCAATATGACTTGTTTATGAGGCTCCTTGTTCTTTTGCTCAACTGCATGAGTGACTGGATTTTGAACTTCTTGTTCATCTTCATAAATTGTACTGTCATTGACCGTCAAAACACTAGATCCATCAACCACATGTCCTTGGTTTGCCTTCAATGACTTTCTCTGCAACATTTCAAGCTCATATATTTTTAGAATCCCATATAGGATCTCCAATGTCATCCTGCTCAAGTCTCCTCCTTCTCCAATATCAAATATCTTTTGTTCAAGATGGTCAGGAAAGGTAAACAAAAACTTTAGGTTAACCTCCTCAGCTTCATAATATTTATCATGAAATTACAAGTCATTTATCAATTTGTTAAATCTTTCAAAAACTTTAGTAATTCCTTCTTTAGGCTTAGCCATGAAACCCTCATATTATGACACCAAGATTCTCTTTTGGTTAGATCTAACTTCCTCTATCCCATCACACAGTATCTCAACCTTTTCCCAAATTTATTTAGCGGAATCACTGTAACAGCCCAAATCCGGGGTCAAGATTTGGTGTCACTAAATAATATTTACATAATATAAAATAATATACAATGACCCCTTAACTCCGGATCATTTACAGGTTATGGTATAAAACAAGAATCTAACCTTCTAAAATTTACACTACTGGAATACAAGTTTAAATACCTTTGTACTACTTCCCTTGTCTTAATTTTCTAACATCTTCATCCTCTTGCAGCAGAGATCTTTCTAACTTATGCTGTTTATTAAAAGCTATTCACATTTATCTCCATTTGTTTATGAAAGAAATAAGAATTTACAAAGCAAGAGTGAGCCAAAAGTGCTCAACAAGTACATAACTGATTTCCAAGTATCAATATCAAAGGAAATTTTCATAATTTTTTTTAAATAATTTATAAACATCTATGTTTATTTGAAGTAGTTGAGCGAATAAACATTGGCCGTTACAAGCCCTTAATTATAAATCAAAAGTGACGAGCGATTCCCAGATTCATCTCCTGAATCAGGGTGTCCGGTTTTGTAATTATAAAACTTTTCGAGGGCGAGTACCGTTAATGGCACTTGGTTCACATTTTTGACACTCGGTTCGGTATTCGTTTTCCGAAAGTATGTATATCCGTCATTTTGATAAATATGGTGATCGATTATTTATAAAATATCTTGTCTCAACACGTAATTTGGGTTCGTATAATATAATCATATATACCCTCGTCCGACGTCTCCGATAATTGTGGGTTACGTTCTTGTATTTTCGGAATTAATTTCCCGAAAATCGGGCAGCGTTTCCTTTATTTATCAGTCTAACCCGTCGAAACCATTCGACGTCAATCACAATCAACAAAAATAATCCACAACCAACAATCACAACTTTTGCAAATCCCAACTACCGATACAATTTCGTTATTAATTAATATTATCTGTATTTTTATGTTTTTATTCGTAGGACTCAGATTATATCATCATAGTCCACCGTCGGCTCGCCGAGGCTCATCGGCGAAGACAGTAAAATTCGCGGGTTTCCGTTTATCGGACGTCCTACGCGAATTTCACTGATTAATACCATTTATTTCCGTATGAATAAATATTTATATCACGAATATGTATATATAATTATTTCAATAATTCCTGCAGAAATAAAATAATAAAATTTAATCAATCAGAAACAACCGAACAGAACAACAGGCAACACACGCGCACAACAACAATCGCACGCGCCAACCGCACCTCTCAAAAATTTCCGAGAGGCGGCAATGCCAAAAGCAACAAAACCAGGCCGACACAATACATACACACATGTATATATATATTTCAGTAATAATCAGTCATCAGAAAATCGAGGAAATCAATCAGAAACATAAGAAACGATCGGAAAAGAGAGGGAAACCGGCAACTTACCACTTCCGGCGAGCGGAGGAAGAGGAGAAGAAAACAAGAAGAGGGAAAGGGAGGGATTGTGAGAGAGAGAGAGAGAGTAGAGAGAGATTGATTGAGCCGAGAGAGAAAAGATTGGTGAGAAACGAGAGGAGAGAGATGAGAGACGGGGAGATATGAGAGAGACAACAGGGGTGGGGGAAATTGGGGGGTTGTTTTATATTTTTTCCCCTTTTTGCTTATCCCTTCCCGTCTGATTTGTTCCGCATTTAGCGATGTAATGATATAATTTGTGAATAACAATACTCAAAATATTTTTAAAATCTCAAAAATAATCAAAAAGTAATAAAATAAAATTTTCATAATTTTTAAAGCATTCTTGGAACGCGCAACAAATCCGCATTTAACAATTCAACGAACAAGCGTGCAGGTAAATAAAAGCCAGAAAGTTTTCGGAATAATTTTAAAATTCTTGAAATATTCCAAACTTAATAAAATATGAGTTTCGTAATTTTTGAAGCATTTCGGAATTAAAAACTGAATTTACACATAAATGCAAATCTGAAAATCATTTAAAGATGAATAATTAATAAAATATTGATTTCTGAATTTTATAAATTCCTAAAAATAAATATTGAAATTATAAAAGCATAAAAATAGTTTTAGAAACAATTTTAACATTTATGAGAATAAATCTTTAATTAAATCACTTTTAAAAGAAAAAAACAAAGCCATACAGTTCAATAATAATTATATAATTAATTTTCGTACCTAACAAATCACACACAATTGATAATAAGGCAACGCACAGCCGACAGAATCATCAAATATTTTATTTATTAAATAATTCTATAATTGTACTGGTATATTGGGTCCGAAATAGATTACTAAGCCACCAAGTAACTATAAAAATGATACAATTTAATACCATATTTGGATAATCATCAAAACTAAGCTTCTTATAAAACACTTTATACGAAAATAAAGTAATAATATCCCGTCTTTCGAGAATACGGGTTTTATCGATCTATAAAAATGATTAGCGTATCGAAAATTTTACGCCGGAACTCGTACGGGCCAAACCGTACCCCGGATCGAAAAAGTCAAAACCCAAAAAAGTTTCTGAATAATTAGATTAGGTTAAAAAGAGTTTTCTGAAGGGTTTCGGGTTGTAAAATGCAAAAACGGTTGAAGTTGGACGATTCCCAGTTTAATAAAGTAGTTTTATAATTACTTAAAGATAATAATTATTAATTCTATAAATCCTTATAAAATCATATAACAATCCAAAATTACCAGAAAAATACTAAAATTATTTATATTTTATTCTGGATAATTAAAAATTAAAATGTCCTAATTTTATCATATATATACACCCAAATATCAGTATCAGTCATCAGATAATTCATCAAAATTCACATTATAATTATTTAGTAATAAAAATAATTACACGACATTTTCCGGATATTACATCATTCCCCCTTAAAAGGATTCTGTCATCAGAATCATGTTAAGGAACATATAATGATATTCTTCAAGTATCTCACTTATAATTTCTCAGGTTAATTTCTTACCCGAACAGCTTTTTCATAAGCTTAACTGATCACTTTAATCACTACTCAACGGTCTTCTACCGACATCAAATCTATCAGTTGCTCCTGCAACCTGACTTAAGTCTCCACTCTATACATACAGTGCTAAATTACTCTTCCTAGTTATAAACATATTAACATCTTATGAACTCATTATACCTATGGCAACAAGGCCAACTCATTCACAACTTTTCTACTTATCTTACTGTCCCAACAGACTAACTTAATTTACACTAATCTTATTCTCTTTCTAATTCTAATAATTCGTGCTCATGAATGCTTCCCACTTTCATTGGTTGTTCTACTTCATTTTCCACCTTCCTCTTTGTTCAATTAGCCTGGCCGGTGCTCAATTCCAATCGTATTCAAGACCGTTTAATCGATCTCATATACTTTCATCCATACGTGAATAATATACTGAGCTCATGGCGTCTTCAGTTTCTAAATATCTCAAGTCAATTCTAAAATTTAGAATTAAAGAGAAAATCTCAACAATTGCATTTAACTCACCACTTATTAGTATACCTTAATTTCTTGTTAATCACTATCGAATATATTCATCGAGGGAGAATATTTTACCATTTGAAAGAAAATATATTAATTTGGATACCTTTTCCCTATACTATAACCTATCTTATCATTTATTCAATTCTAGAGAATCCCGATATAAAATTTATTATAATGTTCTTTCCCGATATTCAGCCACCTATAATACTTACTCCTGTCTTCGCGTTCTATTATCAGAATTATCGAGATTTAATTAACTCATATTTCTTACTTCTGCCTTACTAGTGCCTATCTATTCAGGAATAGTATATCTTATTTCGGTTCAGCACGGTTCATAGCATTTCCCACACTTTTACCAACATATTAATCAAATCAATTAATTACAATTTATACTTGAATCTGGTAATATGCTATCATCTCCTTGATGCAATAACGAACCTACTCATCGGGTAAAGTATTTAGCAATAAAAGAATAATCAGGTTTAATTAACCTATCCCTAGTAATTCAAATAACGCTTTCTTCGTCTCTGGTTCTCAAGTGATTCTATTATGTTATCCCTTAACGAACTATATTCATTTTGAATTTATTACAATATCATGCTCACCCTTTGATGTTGGTTTTAGTTCTTCGGTAAATATGACATTTACTTACATGTCCTTTCATTTCTATTCTTATGTCATGCCCACCAATATCTTTATTTAACCTTTCCTATTTAATCACATTCTCAGAGTAAAATTCCTATCTCCAATCATCGGAGCTTTCACTTCATTCTTACATCAGTTCTGGCACAACTGACGTTCATAACTTACTTATATCCGGGAACATTTTATAAAATTCCTTCATCATCCTTTTGATTCCACTTTCCATTCTCATCATTTATTACCTCTTTTAAACATAAGGGATCTCTTCTTTCTGATAGCGCTAATCTGTTCATCACTAGATAAGCCATCTTTGTGGTTAACACTGGAATGAAGGCTTTTTATTTTCAATATTTAAATTCTTACTAACAGAATTTTCAAAATTCATCGGTAGTTATTTTCTTATCCTTGCTTAAATCATCACTGATCGCATATTTTTATTTCTAATTAACTCTCACTATTCCTTATCGCATATTTAGCGCTCTCTCGAAATGGAAATATGTTTCTAATTATTAGGGTTTATGTAAGTTATATATATATATTCCTTTTTACATAATCGACACTCCTTTTTCCTTAATTCACATGCGGACATTGCCAGCCTCTGTCGTACATCAGATACTTGTATTCACGAGTTTTCCAGTATTGCATAGTAACTTCCATTACACCGTCATTCTATATGGATATACATTCAAATCATTCCCGAAATGCTATTACAGATGATAAAATCTCTTTGTCCTATACTGAACCTTCAGTTCTTGTAAACGTTCTTCTCCCTAGTATATTCCAATAACTTTCTACTCTTCTTGTTTATTGCAAAGGGCCTATTCATCTAGATAACACCTCGAACAAGCTTGCGGTAACATCGCGCTAATTTTACTAAACTTCTGGTTTCTACTAAGGTCTTTACTCCCTTCAAATTCTTAATTGCTTTGACTACGGATCTGAAAATCATGTCAGAATTTGACTTAATCTAATTGGAATCGATTTCCAATTAACTAACCTTTAGTTGGTAAAGTTAATCAATTAACTCTTTTAATTTATCAATTAAACCAAGTGATGAATAGCTAAATGAAATCAAAGACCAATTATATAAAGTCGGTTTGATCATAACAACCTTTCTTAAGAACCGAAATCGCATTTATTTGGAGTATCAACAGGGATATCAATAGCACACTGAAGTATACTTTCTATCTTTAAAAGTAGGGTATTTTCTGAAAACTTGAGCAGCATTTCCCCTATATTGACTACCAGTCGGACTCAAGCCGACACTAACAATCACCAAGCCATCCACAAACTCATCAATTCACCATAATTCAGAATATATCATGATCATAACCACATATACTACTAACTTAACATAACATCACTACTAGAAAATCAGCATTAGACATCACACATTAGACATCAGTCAGAAAAGTCACTGATGTTAAAAGCCTTTTTTACATCACATAAAAAAAAGTGATGTCTTTTTGGTATGTTTACATCAGCTTTTGAGTAAAGTGATGTCTAAGTTGTTCTTTTAAAAACTACGTCACATCAGTTAACATATAAATCGATGTCTAATTTTTTTTTAACATCGGTTGACATAATAACCGATGTCTAAGCTCAATTTTAAAAAATTAGAGCCCGCTGCTTCTCCCTTTTGCTCCCCGCCCTTAGCCAAATTTTTTTCCCCTTAGTATATTTCCCCATCCCGCCTATTCACTCATTCACTTTAATAACATTATAACATAAAATTAAAAATAAATCAAAATCAAAACAAAAACAAAAAATTACAATCTCTACAAAAACAAAAACAAAAACTCATTCAGTCATTCCCCCTTTCTCTCTCGACTGCTAAACCTAGAACTCTCAAATATATGCTTACTGTCTTTTCCCCCTTTCCGATTAGACCTTGAATCTCCAATTAAACCTCTCAATTTCTTCAACTCATCTCTTAATTTCTTACTGTCTTTCTTTCAAATGTTTTTTTTTTCATCTGTTTCAATTTTTGTGACAGATTCGAAGATTAAGGAGTTAACTGTGTTCATTGAAGTTTAAGGTGAGGAGTAGAGTTTCTTGGAGCTAAATCTTGTAGCTAAGTGTTTATTAAAGCTTAAATCTCGGAGCTAATTAAGTTGGATTTTGGTCTTGGAGTTTGTTGCTATGTTTTTTGGGATTTTGGAGCTTGCTTTGTTAGGTATATTCTTCTTTACATATCTATTTATATATGTTTGGGCTGCATTTTGTGTAGTTGTATGTATGCATGTGAAATTGAAATGTGTAGTTGTTGCATGTGTAGTTGTATGTGTAGTTAAAATAAGAATTTACATGTAATAACAAGTGCTTGTATATATTTGTGTTTGTGTTGTTTGTAAATATATTTGTGTTTAGTCTGTTTACTAATTCATATTATAATCTTAAAATCATGTATTCAGATATTCTTAGTTTTCCTAGGCAGAATAATTCAGTTTGTGTCAGTGTCGAAAAGATGCTACATGGCCATTAAGAGTTCAAATGTAGTATATTGCATTTTGGGCAGTAGGTTTCTTTTGGTTACAAATTTGCTTAGAGTAATCTCCAGTTTCTGGTTGTGATATATCATATATGAAATTATATTTAAATATGCAGCATTGTCTTTGATTTTTAACATAACTCTGATTACAACTTTGCAGATTACAGATGTTGAAAATTTGATAGTAGCACCAATATCAAAAGCATCAACTAGGCAAAGAGTTGGAAGGGCAGGAAGAGTACGTCCTGGAAAATGTTATAGGTGCTGAACTGAGAAGTTCTCATTTTATTGACAATAGTTTCTTTTTAGAAGTTGTACCTATTATTATTATCTATTCTAAATATCAAGAAGATTTTAATGGTTTAGGTGTGATACTGTGTCCAAATTCTGCCTACTGTGTGCACAGTTTGAAGTGAATTAGATCTTGAAAAATAGGGCATGATATGAGTTGATAATTTTCATAGATTGATGGGTGAATATCTTCCATAGCATCTCTCCTGGTTTGAATTAGGGGTTACCTGTGTAGGCTGAGTCTTGAATAATTTCTCCCTTTATATCATCCAACTAGACTTAATGAATAAAATACTAGTCGGTAGGTGTTTATTATATGTAATTTCAGCTTTGATTGATCATTCTAGGTTTTAACAGCTCGATAACTCATGATTTTGATATTACGCTTTCATATGTATATGCATGTCTTTATCTTTCTACTTTTTGAGCTTATCTCTGGCACTGGATATCTCTGTTGTTTTTTATTGCAATTATGTCCAAGTTCCACCTCTTTGGTGTTTTTGTTATTGAAAATGGATGGTTGAATTTAATTATAATTCATCTTCGGCATTCTTCTCAAATATCACTGCATGAGTTCTTGTTCATAAATTTATTAAGTTTTTGTTTTGATTTTGCTGGAGAGCAAGACTTTGTTGAATAATATTAATTTGAGCTATACGATATTAGGCTCTACACAGAGGAGTATTACGTCAATGAATTGTCTACAGAGGGGATTCCAGAGATTTAGAGAACAAGTCTTGTTTCCTCTGTAATTGATGATGATGCCAAACTTACTTCACCAGCTGGTTTCCAAATAGCTGAAATTCCATTAGTATGTTGCAGTATATCTTTCTTTTAAAAAATTGAATAATTTTATCTTTCTTCCTGAGCACACACACATGAGATGACTGGTATAATTTCTGCACTTCTCTCTGTTATCCAAGTGCAAAACCACCTACCTAGCCATATACTAAACATAATTTATACTGATTTCATGATTTCTAGTACTCAGAATATTTAACTTTATGTAGGAACCAATGTTCTCAAAAATGATCTTAGCTTCAGATGAGCTTGGATGTTCCGAGGAGATCTTAACAATTGCTGTTGTCCTTTCAATACAGGTAGACTCTCCCCTATATCATAATCTTTTTGGAATTCTTCATATTTGATCTAGCTGTTTGCATAACATAGAAATATGAACATCTTGAGTTGAATGATATAATAATTGTATGATAAGTTACATTCTAAGAGTTCTCTAATCAATTGTATACATATAGTCTACACTGGATCTTCAGAATTCTGCAAATATTTGAGATGCTTAAGATATTACTAATAAATCAATGTGAGGCTGCAGATAGTAGCCAAGCTGCGATTCTATACACTGGCCTATATTTAGTCGCATTTGGGGCTGGTGGACTAAAAGCGGCACTTCCTTCCTTGGGAGCAGACCAGTTTGATGAGTCAGACCCTGAAGAGTCTAATACCATTTCTAGTTTCTTTAACTGGTTCCTATTTTTTGTTGTTACTGGGGCTATCTTTGGTGTCACTTTCTTGGTCTGGATTAGTGAAAATGAAGGCTGGAACTAGGGATTTGGGGTGTCTACTTTTGCAGTAGCAATCACAATCTTGTTCCTGTGCATGGGAAGATCACTCTACAGGAACAATATCCCAAAAGGAAGCCCACTCAGTCGAATAATGCAGGTGTGCACCATTTTGTACAATTACACAGGATGTATGCATGGTCATTGTAATTGCAGATAGATATACTTTGATGTCCATTATTTTGATGGGGCTAATTCATGACTTCAAATGCTTTTTTCTAAAACTAGGTATTTGTGGCTGCAATTAGAAACCGTAATCTTTCACTGCCAGAAAACGCAGTAGGATTCCACGAGGTTCATGATAAACAATCTGAGACTCTTCACAGAACAAATCAATTCAGGTGCCTACTCTTATTCATCTTAGCTAGCTAGTGGAGATTCTTAGTGTTCGGAAAATTTAATCTCTCTATATTGCAGATTCTTGGATCACGCATCAGTTATTGTGACTACAGATTCATCTACTGTTAACAATCCAGGACCCTGGAAAATGTGTACTGTGACACAAGTCGAGGAAACAAAAATTTTAATTCGGATGCTCTCGATAATTTTAAGCACTATCTTCATGAATACATGTTTGGCTCAACTCCAAACTTTCAGCATTCAACAGAGTAATACGATGGACAGAAATCTTCTTGGTTTTCAAGTCCCTGGATCTTCAATCCCTGGCATTCCACTAGTGTTTATGTTTATATTGATCCCAATATATGATCGTGTCTGTGTTCCAATTCTCTGAAAGTTCACAGGGATTCCCACTGGAGTCACACACCTCCAAAGAATAGGAGTTGGACTCGTTCTCTCAACCATTTCTATGGCTGTGGCAGGTATAGTAGAGACACACCGCAAATCTGTTGCTGTCGAGTACAACATGGTTGATTCTGCAGAGCCTTTGCCTATGACTGTGTTCTGGTTAGGTTTCCAATATGCAATATTTGGAATGGCTGATATGTTTACATTGTGAATAGTCTAGTAAAGCTCATGTTTTTTTTAAAAAAACTTCTGTTGCAGTCTATCTGGGTATCGTCCAGGGGATCACAGAAAGAGCTAGATGAAGCAAAGATGAGATTTGCTGCTGTCGAGGTTTCATCTCAACTCATGTTTAATTTATATAGAGCTTCAGCTGGTTTAGCAGCTGTTAAATTTTAGAAGAGCTTCAGCTGGTTTAGCAGATGTATTTCTGTTTGGGATGAACTATGTAAATGATCGATGGTGGATGTCTAGTACTTGCTTTTGCAGTTATGTAGTTTGTTTGGATTATGAAGTTTGGTTGGTGGTGGATATATGTACGTAATTGGTATAATCTATGGTAAATCAATGAATGTATGTTTGTTTTTGCGTTTGTTTTGGTTTGGTTAGTTTTGGAATGGTAAAATGGCAGTTGGTATGTTTTTGGATGACTCTTGTTTGGGTTTTGGGCATTTGATTGAAACAGGGGATTCATGAATAAAAAAAATAAACAAACATCACTTCATGAACAAAATAACTGATGTAAAATGTAGTCAAATAAGATATTTCATACAATAAACTGATGTCATAAGCAGGCACATATATCAGCTCACAAGAAATGACTGATGTAAAACAATATAATAGATATCACATTTTGAAAGAACTGATGTTAAACACACACAAAGACATCGGTTTCATTAAAAAAAGAAAGGTACGACATCGCTTCTGATAAAAGACTGATGTAATATGTTAAGTTACACATCAGTTTAACAAGTTTTTCGATGTTAATGTATCATATTGCTTTATATGTGATAAGTTTAAAATGATATACATGACATATGAATGAATAACTGAAACCATAGTGAAGGTATACATTGAAGAAAAGTACATCACATTGTTAAGAAAAACGATTTCTTCATCACACAACAACAGTTAGGAAAGATGGTCAGACTCAAGCAGACCCAGCGCAAGCGCATGGGAAGCGTCCCGCGTCTTCCCGTTGATGTTGTAGCTGCTATAGCTGCAGATGTAGATCTATTGGTAGATCAGGCATTCTACTTTTGGGAACCAATTATGTATAATTATAACTTGTGGTAGATAATGGCAGTTAACTGTAAACTTATTAAGTAATCATTTTGGGTTGTCATAACTTTTAAATTGTGGATTCAAGGACTTGTACTTATTTCAATTTCATCTCTGAGACTATAACGGGTTGTGGTGCGTGTTAGTGTGGGGTCACATCATGAGGTTATTTATTATTAATTAAGTTAAGTGATATTGTGGAAAGAAAGACCGTGACGACCCGGATCCCCGGCCCCGGATCTGGGGGTGCTACATAGTGGGCGTCCATGAAAGTGTAAGTGGCTCAGTGGGAGTCCATCAAATGCGTAAGTGGCTGAATGGCAGTCTAACATAAGGTCCTATTGCGGCCAGGGTGATGACCAGTGGGGAATTCGTCCATCTACTAGTAGAAAAGGTTACTTATTGGTATCTTTGCCTGATCAGCAAGATATCGGGTTTATGCCAAAATTCTTTTCCTTTCCAAATTTCATTGGATGTTACAAACTCTGTTCATACTTTACATAACAGAGGTTTCCAGGAAATGTATAAGAGATATATATGTGGATATATATATCGGGACTAAATAAAGTATCTCGTAACTTCATTTCATTCAATAATATTTCAAAGATTGAATCTATTTAAGTCTTAACTTGTGATCTCATCTATGGGATTAGCTTTTGAAACCTATAATACTTTGAACAGTGGTAGTTCAAGTAGTTTTATATAATGGTATAAGTATAGTGAAGTAATTGGTAACTTCATCTTCCTTTAAGCATATATCCAGTAAGTAATTACCTTACACTTGATAAAGGTTTCCAGTAAGTTATCCATTTAGATACTTGCATTATTGTTTACACTATATATTATCTTGCGAGCTCTAATGCTCACTTTTGCTTCATTTCTTCATCACACAACAACAGTTAGGAAAGCTGGCCAGACTCAAGCAGACCCAGCGCAAGCGCGTGAGAAGCGTCCCGCGTCTTCCCGTTGATGTTATAGCTGCTATAGCTGTAGAGGTAGATCTATTGGTAGATCAGGCATTCTACTTTTCGGAACCAATTATGTATAATTATAACTTGTGGCAGATAATGGCAATTAACTGTAAACTTATCAAGTAATCATTTTGGGTTGTAATAACTTTTAAATTGTGGATTCAAGGACTTGTACTTATTTCAATTTCATCTCTGAGACTATAACGGGTTGTGGTGTGTGTTAGTGTGGGGTCACAGCATGAGGTTATTTATTATTAATTAAGTTAAGTGATATTGTGGAAAGAAAGACCGTAATGACCCGGATCCCCGACCCCGGATCTGGGGATGTTACAGAAATGGTATCAGAGCTAAGCGTTATAAATCTCAGAGATGATGCGACGATATAATAATAAACTCACAAAGATAATAAGAACTCTTGCCAAGTTCGTAGTCGGACTACTTTAAGTAGCACTGACAGTTAAAACCCTTACGGGAACCCTTATAAGTATCATGATAGTAACTTAGCTCGTTTAATGTGTAGGCACATGAGATAGAGGACCCAGAGATGTTCGAGCGTGAGCATGATGAGGCACTGCTAGATGCCGAGGATCAGGAGGAGCCTGAGATGGAGGAAGAGGAGGAGGAGGACCCCTCAGAGGAGTCAGAGACGGAGGTTGTGGCGATTTCAGATGAGGAGGACCCGGATGAGGTCCTAGTAGCTGAGGAGCATGTCAGAGCTATGGTAGAGTACACTGGTAACCCTTTACCCTCACTCCCGGTGGTTAGAGCTCCTACCCCTCCACCACTATCTTGGAGCCCTTATGATGACAGCTCTGAGACCCATACTTCCGAGTGTAGGCAGACCGAGGAGGCACCCCCAGCGGCTCCGGATTCACCACCTCTCGACCCTGCCCATAGGCAGTCTTTGTTAGCTCACGGCTATGTTCAGGATGTACTGAGGACCCGAGTGGCTGTTGCTGAGGCCCGGCTGGATGAGGTCAGGAGGGAGTTGGATGCGGAGAGGGCGGGTAGGCGTGCCCGAGCTTATGAGACTAGGGCTACTATACCTCGATCCTTGAGGAGGGAGCTGACGGGGATAGAGCTCACGGCCCGAGCGAGACTCCGATCACTCCAGGGGACATGCATGGTAGGATCTCCAGGCGGCAGGCTGACTACATCTTCCATCATGCGATGGAAAGGGTGTGGGAGCTGACCCGCTCCGGTGTGTGATTCAGGACCGGTGATGGGATAGTCTAGTCGTCTACTTAGTCGAGGCCATAGTAAGAGCCAATTTTCCGAGATAGTTGACTTGTATATAGCATCCCTTTCTCTGACTAGACAAATAGACTCTTGTGTATCACTTTTGGGCAGATGGCTGTAGCACTGTTGTACTTTTGACCAGATCAAACTATGTATTTCTCGCATTATGTATATATTTGTTTCCTTTCAGTTCAGTTCCTTAGTGACGAGATCACTGTTTTTATCATTATTATTACTGCACATCTTATTAGAACTGTCATAATATAATAAAATTGCGAGATACATTCTCCCCATTATAGAAACTGTGCAAGGCACAATGTTGTGTATGATTGTGACCTAACATTGAATTTCCCAAAATATTTTATCAGTATCATGCCGCCAAGAAAGATTGGAACTAGGGCGAACCCTGGATCTGAGGACCAGGAAGCCATAACCAGGACGATAGGAACCAAGAACACAGTGAAGAGGAAGATGAGGATTATGTTGAACAGGATGACTCCCTGTATGAAGAGGAGGAGGAAACATATGATGTTGAAGGATTTGAGATAGAGGTTGAAGGAGAAACTGAGGCTGAGCAACTAGTACCAAACCCAGGCATGGATCCCATGGGACAGTTCATGCAACTACTAAGACAGAACTTGGAACATCAACCCAACCCACCCCCTCAAGGAAATAACAATGCTGTAGCAAACTCCTTCAGGGCTTTCAAGTCCCTTAAGCCCCCTGAGTTCCACGGATCAGCCGACCCAGTTGAGGCAAGGGCATGGTTAAAGGAAATGGAGAAATCCTTTGAGATTCTGAGTACCGATGAGGCACATAAAACTGTATTTGCTACCTACCTTCTGAAAGGAGAGGCCAACCACTGGTGGGAGGCCAAGAAAAACATGGAGACAGATGATATTATAACCTGGGAGAGGTTCAGTTAGTTGTTTTTGGGAAAGTATTTCCCGAGGTTTATGGAGAACCATATGGAGCTCAAGTTCTTGGAGCTAAAGCAGAATAACTTATCTATAGCAGAGTACGAAGCAAAATTCACCGAGTTATCAAGGTTTGTACCAGAGTTTGTGAGCACCGAGGAAAAGAAAGCTAGGAGGTTTCAGCAGGGACTAAAACCGTGGATTCAGAATAGGGTGGCAATCCTTGAGCTTACGGATTATGCCACTCTGGTGCAAAAGGCAACAATTGTAGAAGTCGGAAGTGAACAGATGCAGAAGGAAAGAGAGGAGAAGGGAATAAAGAGGAAAAGTATGAGCATGGGTGGAGGTTCCGCAGTAGGGAGCTTCCCAACTAGAGTTAATAGGGGAGCAGTATCCCTACCGGGAAAGAACACTGGGTTTAAGCGGCCAATGAGTGTGAATGTGAGCCAGAGCGGTCAGAAGTCAAGAATGTCCTATACCAACCAATCTCGACCCCGATTGCCAGCCTGTAACACTTGTGGAAGGATGCATACTGGGGAGTGTAAAGGAAAGCCAGTAACCTGCTTTAAGTGCGGTCGAGAGGGTCACTATTCAACTAAGTGCCCTTCATCAACCCCTGCTGTCATTCCAACCACCACTTGTCATCAGTGTGGACGCCCGGGTCATTGGAAGAGAGAATGCCCAATGAACAAACCAGCAGCTTCAGGAGCCAGCAGGGCTGCCTCCAATAAGCCACCTACTGCGAGGACTTTCAACATGACAGTCCAAGATGCTATGAAAGACTCAGATGTGATAGCAGGTACCCTTTCTCTAAATTCAGTCAGTGCAAATGTTTTATTTGATTCGGTAGCAACTAAATCTTTTATATCAAAGGACTTTGCGCATAAACTAAGATTAAGACTGAACCCTTGATATAATCCTTACAAGTAGAAATAGCCAATCATGAAATTATTCCTGTTAACCAGATTCACCCCACCTGTGAGTTAGGCATAGGGGAACAATCTTTTAGTGTTGATCTGATTCCTTTTAAATTAGGGGAGTTTGATGTAATTTTGGGAATGGACTGGCTATCTAGCAATGATGCTCAGATAGACTGTAAGAGGAAGAAAGTTAAGTTAAATATCCCAGGGAAGAAAGAAGTCATATTTAGAGGAAAGAGGCAGACGCAGAAATTTTTGACCATGGCCCAGGCCAAAAGGATGCTACGAAAAGGAAATGAGGCTTACTTAGCCTATGTGGTGGACACACAGAAGGAGGTGTCCAACTTACAAGATATTCCGGAAGTCAACGAATTTGAAGATGTATTCCCATAAGACCTTCTGGGATTACCACCCGATAGAGTGATTGAATTTGCTATTGAGTTGGCCCCAGGGACGGCGCCAGTTTCAAAGCACCTTACCGGTTAGCCCCATTAGAAATGAAGGAATTAGCTACCCAATTGCAGGAACTTTTGGATAAGGGTATGATAAGACCCTGTGTGTCTCCATGGGGAGCACCAGTATTTTTTGTTAAGAAGAAAGATGGGAGCATGAGGCTGTGCATCGACTACCGAGAGTTGAACAAGCTAACCATAAAGAACAGGTACCCGTTACCTAGAATAGACGATCTGTTCGACCAGCTAGAGGATGCTGTTTATTTTTCCAAGATTGACCTGAGAACTGGATATCACCAACTAAAGATTAAACCCGAAGATATTCCCAAGACCGCGTTCCGTACCAGGTATGGGCACTATGAGTTATTGGTAATGTCCTTTGGATTAACCAACGCCCCAGCGGCTTTCATGGATTTAATGAACAGAGTATTTAAGAAGTACTTGGACAAGTATGTGATAGTTTTTATCGATGATATTTTAATCTACTCAAGGACTGAGGCAGAACATGCAGAGCATTTGAGGATAGCTCTAGGAATACTCATAGAGGAACAGTTATTTGCCAAATTTTCGAAGTGTGAATTCTGGCGAAATGAAATACAGTTTTTAGGACATGTGATCAATAAAGAAGGAGTATTGGTCGAGCCCTCCAAGATAGAGGCGGTCTCAAATTGGGAAAGGCCAACCACACCCACAGA
Organism: Apium graveolens; assembly: GCF_009905375.1. NCBI lineage: Eukaryota > Viridiplantae > Streptophyta > Magnoliopsida > Apiales > Apiaceae > Apium > Apium graveolens. The sequence goes on from NC_133652.1 coordinate 120,308,379, forward strand.
GGTAAGGAGTTTCATAGGATTGGCCGGCTACTATCGTAGATTTGTACAGGACTTTGCAAAGATCGCAGCCCCTTTGACACGACTTACTCGTAAGATAGAGAAGTTTGAATGGACGAAAAAATGCGAGAATAGTTTTCAGGAATTAAATTAAAGGTTGGTAACGGCCCCGGTGTTGGCATTGCCAGACGGATAAGGAGATTTTGTGATATATAGTGACGCGTCGCACAAAGGATTAGGGTGTGTGCTTATGCAGCACGGTAAGGTGATTGCGTATGCGTCGAGATAATTGAAGGAATACGAGATTAGATATCCTACTCATGACCTTGAGCTCACGGCAATAGTTTTTGCCTTAAAAATTTTGTGGCACTACTTGTATGGAGAGAAGTGCGAGATTTTCACAGACCATAAGAGCCTCAAGTACATATTTACGCAGAAAGAGCTCAATATGCGCCAGAGGAGATGGTTAGAATTAATCAAGGACTATGATTATGAGATTCTCTATCATCCAGGGAAAGCCAATGTGGTGGCTGATGCCCTTAGCAGGAAGGAAAGACTCAAAATGATAATGACTTCGGAGGAATTGATAAGGGATTTCGAGAGAATGGAAATAGAAGTAAAGGTAACCGGAGCCGGAACTCAAAAGTTGTTTGAGATCTTGATGTTGGATTTTTAACGCAGCGGGGTCATGGCAAAACACTTTTACACATACAAAATCCAAATAAAAGCATATAAATCGTGAATAAAAATTCGAGGGATCGAATCTAACCTTTAAAAATAATTCGGAGACAACGATCAGAGATCCTTAGCAGTTGCTCCTCAAGTGTGAAGCACTCCGCCGGTATCCACCAAGAAAACGATGTTAAGGAGGAGGAAGGAGGTGGAGTGAATTGGGTTTTCCAAACTTTTTGGGTTTTCTGGTTCTGGGGTTAGAATAAAATAGGGTCTATAATAGTGTATTTATAGGTAAAATTTTCAGCTGAAATTTTCCCATAAATAATATTATTATTATCCCATTTATTATTCTCATTAATAATTAAAACACCTTTTAATTATTAATCCTTTTTCTAAACACTTTAGAAATAATTCTCTCTCTTGATTTAATTTCCAAAAATTAAATCCTTAATTAATAATATTAAGAACTTTTCTTAATTAATTTATAATCAATTAAATCTCATTTAATCAATTATTAAATTTGCCAATTAATTATTTATTTCATAAATAAATAATTATTAGTCATTATTAATTAATTCCTCCACCATTAAATCATTCTTTTTTTATGGTATGACCCTGTAGGTTCAATATTAAGCCGGTAGTAGAAATAAATAATAATAAAACTATTTTATCATTATTTATATAAATTCTCTAATTTATTAAATATGATTAATTAATTAATCATATTTATTCTACATCGTGAGGGATACTTCTCAGCATATCGCGACTATCCGGATAATATAAATTCACTGCTTAGAATACCAAGAACCTATTCAGTGAATAGTTACCGTACAATAAACTCCTTCTACCCTACAATGTCCCTATTAAATACAAGGCATGGATCTCGTGTCAAGCCTATCTAATTTAATCACTTGCTTACCATTTACTATGCGTAGTTCTATGCAAATTAGAAACTCCTTTCTAATTTCATTCACTCTGGCCAGAGATTCCTAAACTAGCATAAGTGGATCAGCCTTGAACATTCACTTCCTTCACTGGAAGGGGTAGATCCTTTATTGATCATACACTATCTTCGTGTACAAATTCCTATACCCAGAAGAGCCCTAACAATTGTCCCTGGAGACTAAGAACTAAACCAAAGCATAGTTCAGTGTACACAAGATGACTATGATGACCTCAAATCTAAGGATACTTGTACAACTATCACTATGTGAACAACTGCTGACACGTGAGTGAACTCCATCAGTTGTTCAGCTGTGCGAGTCATGTTCAGTGAACTTATTCTATAATAAGCACCTACATACTAGCTATAGTGTCACCACACAAATGTCTATGAGAACAGACATCCTTCATAATGAAGCAAGCATAGTATGTACCGATCTTTGCGGATTATTAATTACCAGTTAGTAATCCTATGACCAGGAACTATTTAAGTTTAGAGTTATCATCTTTTTAGGTCTCACTATTATGATCTCATCATAATCCATAAAAAGCTTTACTCTAAACTATGGTATATCTTATTTAAACACTTAAATAGATAAAGCCCGTAATAAAAACAAAACAAGTCTTTTATTAATATCAATGAAATCAAAATAGATTACATAAAGAGTTATTCCTAAATCCTAATTCATGATTGGACTTAGGACATATTCCTTTCAATCTCCCACTTGTACTAAAGCCAATCACTCTGGTATCTAATACCCATCTAGTCTTTATGACGATCAAAGTGACTTTCAGAAAGTAGCTTTGTGAGTGGGTCTGCTATGTTGTTATGTGTGTCAACTCTAATTCAATACAATACAAGAAATGTTACCGCGCTCCCACTAACCCTTTTGTAGACGCATGGTTCATCTTCGTTTTTGATAAAATCAAACTCTTTGATTGTCTCATCAAAACGAATGTTCCATCTTTCGAGAAGCTTGCTTTAAACCATATATGGTTCGCAGCAGCTTACACACTAGGTTTTCATTTCTCTTGGAAAGAAAACCATCTGGCTAATTGCTAGATCTCATAGTCGTAGTAAGCAGCATTCGTAAGTAAAATCCGAACTGATTTTAACAGGGCTACAGGTAAAAGGTTTCATCAAAGTCAATCCATTGCCTTTATTTGAATTCTTTTGCCACAAGCCTGGCCTTAAAGGTCTCCACCTGGCCATCTGCTCTAATCATTCTTTTGTATCCCGTATACATAGATTTCTTTCCAGATTTCATGGCACTATGCCATTTCTCTGAGTCAACACTACTCATAGCCTCATTATAGGTCACAGGGTCGTCATCATCAATGATCGACAACTCATTGTCATTCTCAATGACAAGGCCATAATACCTCTCAGGTTGGCGAGACACTCTCCCTGATCTATGAATGGGCTGTTCCACAAAAGGTTGTTCAGTCAGAACAGGTGTTTCCACTTGATCCGTAGTAGTTTGTGCTTCTTGAACTTCATCAAGTTCAATTTTGCTCCCACTGTTTCCTTCAAGGATAAACTCCTTTTCCAAGAAGGTAGCATGTCTGGAGACAAACACCCGATGATCGGTGTAAAAGTAATACCCTAAAATCTCTTTAGGATATCCCACAAAACTACATTTTACGGATCGAGATTCCACCTTATCTGGGTCAACTTTCTTGACATAAGCTGGACATCCTCAAATCTTAACGTGTTTAAGACTCGATTTCCTTTCTTTCCATATCTCATACGAAGTTTGAGGAACAGATTTGGAAATCACCTTATTCAGTAAATATGCTGAGGTTTCCAATGCATAACCCCATAGGAATACTGGAAGATTTGCATAGCTCATCATGGACCGAACTATGTCTAACAAAGTTCGATTTCTCCTTTCAGATACCAATCTGGAGGAGTCCACTGGGAGACTATACCATTTACTTTGAGATAATCTAGAAACACTCCATTAAAGTATTCACCACCTCGATCTGATCGAAGAGTTATAATACTATGTTTGGTTGTTTCTCCACTTCATACTTATATTCTTTGAACTTTTCAAAGGCCTCAGACTTGTGTTTCATCAAACACATATCCGAATCCAGATCTATCATCTATGAAAGTAATGAAGTATGAAAATCCACCCATGGCTTGCGTAGACATTGGTCCACATACATCTGTGTGTACCATTCCTAGCAAATTTGCAGCCCTCTCTCCATGTCTACTAAATAGAGACTGCAGTGCCACTATGAAGTGAGATTTTCATCATCCCTTTTCTTTTATTAGTTTGTTCAATCTGAAGTAAATTATGTCACATTTATACAGACCATTATTTAAAGTACCACGTCCATAAAGAATATTATCTCTTAGAATAGAACATTCATTATTCTCAATAATAAATGGAAATCCAGCCAAGTCTAACATGGGAATAATATTCCTCACAATCGAGGGAACAAAATAACAATTATTTAAAACAATAGTCTTGCCCGTAGGCATATGTAAATGAAATGATTCTACATCTTCAGCAGCAACTCTTGCTCCATTTCCCATCAGTAGAATCACCTCCTCTTCCTCAAGAGTCCTACTTCTCCTTGGTCCCCGCAACAAATTGCAGATATGAGAACCACAGGCGGTATCTAATACCCAAGTAGAAATTTGATTTAATGACATATTCACTTCTATCATGAACATACCTGAATCAGAAGCGGTAGTCTCACTACCCTTCTTCTTCTTCAATTCTGCAAGGTAAACCTTGCAGTTCCTCTTCCAGTGCCCCACCTTGTTACAGTGAAAGCAAACAATTTTGCTCTCGGGGTCTTCAGCTTTTGGTGGAACCGGCATTTTCTTCACCTACTTTCTTCTTCTTGGAAGAGTTCCTCTTCCTTTTCTTAGGATTGGAACCTTCACCAATTAGAAGAACAGAACTCTTCTTAGGGGGAAAATTCGATTCCGCAGTCTTCAACATGTTGTGGAGTTCAGGCAGGCTGACATCCAACTTATTCATGTGAAAGTTCACAACAAACTGCGAGAACGAACTCAGAAGCGATTGCAAGACCAAGTCTTAGCTCAGCTCCCCATCCATGGCAAAACCAAGTTGTCCAAGACGTTCAATCAAATTGATCATCTTAAGTACATGGTCATTCACAGATGATCCCTCAGACATCCTACAACCGAACAGCTCCTTCGATATCTCATATCGAGCTGTCCTCCCCGCCACATCATACAACTCTTGTAGATGCATGAGGATAGTGTGAGCATCCATATGCTCATGTTGCTTCTGTAGCTCAATGTTCATGGAAGCTAGCATCATGCATTGAGCAACATTTGCATCATCTATCCACCTACGATACATAACATGTTCATCATTATGTGTATCACTAGCAGGTTCAGTAGGCTTAGGTGAGTCAATCACGTATTCCAGCTTCTCAATCCTGAGAACAATTCTCAAGTTACGAAGCCAGTCAGCATAATTAGGACCAATCAATTTGTGAGCATCCAGTATGCTCCTGAGTGATAGTGCAGAAGACATAACGTATATTGTAAATCTGTAAATGATAAACACATAACAACACTTAGCAAATATTCGATTTCATTTTAAAATACTATATGAATCGGGTCTTTATTCATAAGTGGCTCCCACTAGTTTACCTAATTTATTCAACCCCCTACGTGAAAAATTAAGCATTCATAATACTAGTGGGAATAGGGATCCTACATTCCATTACACAACCCCGGCTATGGCACGAAACGCCATGTAATGTTCAATAGGCAGACAACTCTTGTCAATTACATCTAATGTTATTCCCTAATCAAACTTTAGCCTCTTGAATAATTGAGTCACGGCTGTGGCACGACAAACTCAATATTCTAAGTCAAGTCTAACCCAACATTCCGTACAATTGAATCAGTCCCCAAAGGCCCACGGCTGTGGCACGTAACGACCTTTAGATTCTTATTCAATGTACACATCTCTATGTAATAGACAAGTATTTCATATTTCGAAATCAAAGCCCTCGGCTGTGGCATGAAACGACAATGATTCAAAAATAAGAACTACTTTCTACCATGTTGGAAGGCTATAACCGACACAAGCCCGTTGTGTCATTGGCCTATTACTACTTGATATTATTTAATTTTAGAGGGATTATATTACGTTACAATCATAATCATATTATAAAGAAATTCTTCCTTTTATATTAAATATTTCAAATCAATAATCAATAATCAGATGATTCCCATATCGGGTGGAGCATTGTCAAGAGGCGTCATTTAATAACCTTTTCTTACAGATGGAAATCTGTTGTTGACAGAATCATCCTTTCTCTCATATCGAAAATTCATATTCAATTACGTGTTTCATAAACACAAGAATCTCATGATTGTATTCATAATATTGTTCTTAAGGTTATGAAACAATTTCACTATACTAGGTTGTCTAACAAACGCCTTATGTTCATTTAAGTTCACCTAAATCTATCATCGCATGATAAACTAAGCATATATCATATATATAAACATGAATAAACATCAAGGTAGGCATGTTACATCATCTAGCACATAGAACTAAGCATTATACATCTCTATGTATCACATGAAGCATTTAAAAGCAATTAAAACAGTCAAAAACAGCTTTAAAACACTTCATGGAAATATAAACAGTTCAAAACTTTTATATAAACTAAAATTGATCACTCCATTAGATCCGTCTCAGAAAAATGAATCCAACGGTATATTGCACGCCTAAAACGGAGTTACAAAACTCCCAGAAAATCAATTTTAATGTGGACAGTCGGGCTGTAACGCATTACAGGAACGCGTTACAAGCCCTGTAACGCATTCCGGTGATGCGTTACACCCCTTTTAAGCCATTAAAGGGTGTAACGCATTTCTTGAATGCGCCACAGGTGTGTAACGCATTCCCGGAATGCGTTACACCCCTATTTTTTTTTTGTTTTTCAGCAGCCGCCGCCGCCTTTTCTTCCTCGATCGTCGCGCGCGCCTGACATCTCTGTGCTTCTGTCTTTTCCTCGTGCAGCACAGACAATAGCAGACCACAGATGGACAAGCAACAATCAACAGGTATAAAAACATATATATATACAATATATACATATATTTACTTATTTAATTACGAATTTTAATTGTAAGAACTTCAAAAATTCATAATAAAAAATCTATACATCCTAAAATTATGAAAAAAATACCCAGACGATCTACAACACTTGTAGAACCCAGATCAACATTCAAAATTATTCTGAGAAACGATTTCTCATCAGACAAAATTAATCCATAATATAACTTATAAAAATCATAATTAATTCATACAAGCACATAAAATTCTAAAATTTTTACCATAGATCTATATGCATACAACCTATGCTCTGATACCATTGTTGGATTTTTAACGCAGCGGGGTCATGGCAAAATACTTTTACACATACAAATCCAAATAAAAGCATATAAATCGTGAATAAAAATTCGAGGGATCGAATCTAATCATTAAAAATAATTCGGAGACAACGATCAGAGATCCTTAGCAGTTGCTCCTCAAGTGTGAAGCACTCCACCGGTATCCACCAAGAAAACGATGTTAAGGAGGTGGAGAGAATTGGGTTTTCCAAACTTTTTGGGTTTTCTGGTTCTGGGGTTAGAATAAAATAGGGTCTATAATAGTGTATTTATAGGCAAAATTTTCAGCTGAAATTTTCCCATAAATAATATTATTATTATCCCATTTATTATTCTCATTAATAATTAAAACACCTTTTAATTATTAATCCTTTTTCTAAACACTTTAGAAATAATTCTCTCTCTTGATTTAATTTCCAAAAATTAAATCCTTAATTAATAATATTAAGAACTTTTCTTAATTAATTTATAATCAATTAAATCTCATTTAATCAATTATTAAATTTGCCAATTAATTATTTATTTCATAAATAAATAATTATTAGCCATTATTAATTAATTCCTCCACCATTAAATCATTCTCTTTTTATGGTGTGACCCTGTAGTTTCAATATTAAGCCGGTAGTAGAAATAAATAATAATAAAACTATTTTATCATTATTTATATAAATTCTCTAATTTATTAAATATGATTAATTAATTAATCACATTTATTCTACATCGTGAGGGATACTTCTCAGCATATCGCGACTATCCGGATAATATGAATTCACTGTTTAGAATACCAAGAACCTATTCAGTGAATAGTTACCGTACAATAAACTCCTTCTACCCTACAATGTCCCTATTAAATACAGGGCAAGGATTTCGTGTCAAGCCTATCTAATTTAATCACTTGCTTACCATTTACTATGCGTAGTTCTATGCAAATTAGAAACTCCTTTCTAATTTCATTCACTCTGGCCAGAGATTCCTGAACTAGCATAAGTGGATCAGCCTTGAACATTCGCTTCCTTCACTGGAAGGGGTAGATCCTTTATTGATCATACACTATCTTCGTGTACAAATTCCTATACCCAGAAGAGCCCTAATAATTGTCCCTGGAGACTAAGAACTAAACCAAAGCATAGTTCAGTGTACACAAGATGACTATGATGACCTCAAGTCTAAGGATACTTGTACAACTATCACTATGTGAACAACTGCTGACACGTGAGTGAACTCCATCAGTTGTTCAGCTGTGCGAGTCATTTTCTGTGAACTTATTCTATAATAAGCACCTACATACTAGCTATAGTGTCACCACACAAATGTCTATGAGAACAGACATCCTTCATAATGAAGCAAGCATAGTATGTACCGATCTTTGCGGATTATTAATTACCAGTTAGTAATCCTATGACCAGGAATTATTTAAGTTTAGAGTTATCATCTTTTTAGGTCTCACTATTATGATCTCATCATAATCCATAAAAAGCTTTACTCTAAACTATGGTATATCTTATTTAAACACTTAAATAGATAAAGCCCGTAATAAAAACAAAACAAGTCTTTTATTAATATCAATGAAATCAAAACAGATTACATAAAGAGTTATTCCTAAATCCTAATTCATGATTGGACTTAGGACATATTCCTTTCACTTGATGCGGCCAGAGTTATTGGAAAAGATCAGATTGTGCCAAGAGAAAGTAATGAATGAAGGCAGAGAGTCAATGATTGGAGAAGAGATCCATACTGAGAGAGATGATAAAGGGATACTGAGGTACTCCTACCGGATTTGGGTTCTGAATGTTCAAGAGCTTAAAGACGAGATTTTGGATGAAAGCCATAGTTCAAGGTATTCCATCACCCGGGAAGCACCAAGATGTATAGGGATTTGAAGGAGTATTACTTGTGGCCCAACATGAAGAGGGACGTAGCAGAATGGATAAGCAAATATTTGACTTGCCAAAGAGTAAAGGCAGAGCACCAGAGACCCAGTGGACTTTTACGAGCCCTGGAGATTCCCGAATGGAAATGGGAACAGATAGCCATGGATTTTGTTGTCGTCTTACCAAAGACGAAAGCCAACCATGATGCCATATGGGTGATTATAGACTGACTGACAAAGTTAGCTCATTTCATTCCAATCAATGAGAGATACACAGTCGATAGACTGGTGGACATTTACCTTAAGGAAATAGTGACGCGACATGGAGTCCCAGCGTCCATTGTCTCAGACCGAGACCCCAGGTTCAACTCCAGATTTTGGAGGAGCTTTCAAGAATGTGCGGGGACCAAGTTAAATATGAGTACCACTTACCATCCCCAGATGGATGGGCAGAGTGAAAGGACCATCCAGACACTAGAGGATATGTTGAGAGTCTGTGCAATAGACTTTAAAAGAAGTTGGGATGATCACTTGTCGTTGATCGAGTTTTCTTATAACAATAGCTTTCATGCTAGCATCGGAATGCCACCTTATGAGGCCCTGTACGGAAGAAGGTGTCGATCTCCCTTATACTGGGATGAAGTAGGAGAGCGGAAGATGCTCGGACCCGAAGTGGTCCAAAGGACCAAAGACATAGTGGATCTCATCAGAGGACGGCTGGTAGTAGCCCAAGACAGACAGAAGAAATATGCAGACCTAGCCCGAAAGGACAAGGAGTATGAAGTAGGGGACTTAGTACTACTAAAAGTATCCCCTTGGAAGGGGTTAATAAGGTTCGGAAAGAAAGGGAAACTAAGCCCAAGGTACATTGGACCTTTTGAGATACTAAGACGGATTGGGAAGTTGGCTTACGAGCTAGCCTTACCCCCGAACCTACAACAAGTTCATAATGTGTTCCATGTGTCAATGCTAAGGAAGTATCATCGGGATGCCAGACACATAGTGGAGTACGAGAAGGTGGATATGCAACCAGATCTGACTTACGTGGAGAGACCAGTAAAGATTATGGATAAGAAGGAGCAGGTGCTTCGGAACAAAGTGATCAAGCTAGTCAGAGTGCTATGGCAGAATCATAATGTGGAAGAATCAACTTGGGAACTAGAGAGCGCAATGCTAGAAAAGTACCCCCATTTGTTTTTTATTTGATTCCGGGACGGAATCCTTTTAAGGAGGGGAGACTGTAATAACCCCAAAATTTTGAACTTTTTGTAACCCTTATGAATAGTGTTTTACTGATTATGCTGAATAAGAAAACTTTTCATGCCACCCTATGTAGGGGTTCTTTTATGATTATTCTGAGATCTTATTAGTACTCTCTATGGTATATAAGTGTATGTAAAGATCGTCGGAATCCAAATTTGAACACTTTGATTTTTCCCGAAAATCCACCAGATACCGAAAGAATTGAGTATAATGTAACAGGATAAAAAGGATTTAAATTCAAGGATTATAAGAGAGGATCATAAAAGGAATATAATGTATTGAGAAAGGTTAAGGAAACCCAAATAATAAGATTCCGGGTATGATCCCTCAAACGATAAACGAAAATGAAAGTTAAGTGAACCATATAGTAGATCAGCGGTCATTAGCCAAGTAATTAGGAGCTAATCAAAGAGGTTAGTGATGATGATGTCATCAAACCAATAAGAAGAGGACAATCATGGGAAGATGACATGAGAATGATGACCTAAGCATGACCAAAAAGGGAGGAAGTGTGGTTGATTTCAAGCCACACAAAAATCACCATGGTTAAAAGGTAATTAATTAAAACAAAAGACAAAAACAACCAACCAAAAAATCATATCACCAAAAACACAAGTTGACTTCCCATTTCAAGCAACAAAGCTCTCGGCCCTTTTCCATTTTCAAGAAGAAAAAAATCCAAAATCCAAGTTCCAAGCTTCATTAATTAGTGAGGTAATTATCTAAGGTTCCTTGTGCAAATATATAGATATCCTATAAGTTTAAGCTTCAAATTCCTTCACAATCTCTTCCTAAAATTCATGGAATAAGAGGGTGAATAGTGTTTTTCAAGAACTTAAAATTTTGTTCTTGAGTTTTTGTTTAGATTAAGCTTTGGTAAGGACTTTCAAGGGTGATTCCAAGCTCCTTAGTTACATTTACTCACCAAGGAAGGTATAATCTCATACCCTAGCCCTATTTTTGTATATTTAGAGTTTTTTTTGTGTTTGGTATGGTTCATGAGAAGCTTGATTATTGTGTATTTAGAGATGTTTTGGTTTTGTGATGTGTTTGGAGTTGTAAATCTTGTTGATTAGTTAAAGAACTTAAGTAAGCTTTTAATTCATGTTGGGAAGTAGTATAAATTTAGAAATATTGAGTTATTGGGGCTGTTGTAGCATTGTATGTATGGAGTTTGGTTGTATCGTTGAATTGTGGTTGATTGGTGGTTGATTTGGAGTAGGATAAAAATTGGTAATCGCGTAAACATAGCCGTCGTAATGTCCGATTTACTTTAGACTGTTTTGTTCTTAACATCAGGACCTGAGAACTCACTATTAGGTTTTTACCATTGCCATGATTAGATAGTTCATGTTACGAGCTTCGTTTTGATATGTGGTTCGTTTGAATTTGATGTACGGTTTAGGAGAAACGACCGTTTTAAGTAACGGCGCTTCGCGAACGAACCATTACCCCTCGCCTTACTTTGAAACATTGGTTAAAGCCCTTAAATGACTAATTGGTGTATGAAACATTTATGTAAAGTGTATTAGGCAGTTGGTAAGGTACTCGCGAAAGAATCGCCTTAAAACTCTTAATGGTTAATTTATTAAAAATGGTGGAGCCGAGGGTACTCGAGCGACTTAAGAGAATCATTAAGCGCAAAGCGAGCATTAGAGTCTAATTGGTTAAAGTATAGATTCTTAAGCGACTTTGGTTTAATTCCAACTTATATGTGGTTTATAGGTTACCAGACTCATCCCAGGAATTTTACCACCCCCAGTCGCTTAGGCAAGTTTTCTACCCGTTATACTGTTGTTGTGATGTATATATGTATATGCATTATCTTGTGATAGATGCATGTTGGTTAATTAGCAAATTTTGCGATATATTGAAGCATGCTGATATGGTATATATATGCATGTCTGTTTTGTAATCTGGTTATCTATCTGTTGATTTCAATGCTTATAGTTGCATAATACCTATGCTAGAGATAAGCGGTAGTTGCGTATACCCTTAGTATAGGGGACCCAAAGGTGAACATTTTCTAAAACCAGGAGTCGATGTTCCCGAGTATATTATATATATGTATTTATATATATATAGTTTTCAAAAATATTAATCGAATAAGTTTTATTCGATAACTTTATTTTTATTAATGAATATTATTTTGATTATTTATTCGAGGACTTATGACTCAATTTATTCTATTTAATGAATATTATTTGAATATTCATTTGAGGACTTATGACTTCGATTATTTACTAATTAATATTCTTTATTTTATTAAAGAATAATGTGTCGATAATCAAACTTATTTTTGATTATTAAAATAAAGATAGTACTTTCGTATAAGTATATCTTTGGTTATTTAATATTCATTTCAAGTATGAGTTTAAAACTTCTACTTCAAATTATTTATATAGAGATTATCCTTATGGGAATATTGTTTAAATAATAATATTCAGATCTTTTCTAATATATCGGGACTGATTTATGTCATTAAATCAGCATAACTCCAAACATTCTTAAAAGTGTTTTCGAGTCTTCGAAATGATTTTAAAAGTTAGAGCGGATCCCAAAACTCATTTTTATATTTAAGATCTTCCTTTCAAAGGGGATTTAAATACTCGCTCAAAACCTGAGGGATCCGGCTCTGTGGTGTATTTATATTTCGTAACAAGGTTGCTGTTTTGATGAATGAATTGATTACTTACCCAATATTCGGGAAGTAAGTCCATCTATTGAGTCGGCATAAGCAACATGGGCTCAGGGGGCATCCATGAAAGTGTAAGTGGCTCAGTGGGAGTCCATCAAATGTGTAAGTGGCTGAGTGGCAGTCCAGCATAAGGTCCTATTGCGGCCAGGGTGATGACCAGTGGGGAATTCGTCCATCTACTAGTAGAAAAGGTTACTTATTGGTATCTTTGCCTGATCAGCAAGATATCGGGTTTATGCCAAAATTATTTTCCTTTCCAAAATTCATTGGATGCTACAAACTCTGTTCATACTTTACATAACAGAGGTTTCCAAGAAATGAATAAGAGATATATATGTGGATATATATATCGGGACTAAATAAAGTATCTCGTAACTTCATTTCATTCAATAATATTTCAAAGATTGAATCTATTCAAGTCTTAACTTGTGGTCTCATCTATGGGATGACCTTTTGAAACCTATAATACTTTGAACAGTGGTAGTTCAAGTAGTTTTATAAAATGGTATAAGTATAGTGAAGTAATTGGTAACGTCATCTTCCTTTAAGCTTATATCCAGTAACTAATTACCTTACACTTGATAAAGGTTTTTAGTAAGTTATCCATTTAGATACTTGCATTATTGTTTACACTATATATTATCTTGCGAGCTGTAATGCTCACTCTTGCTTCATTTCTTCATCACACAACAACAGTTAGGAAAGATGGCCAGACTCAAGCAGACCCAGCGCAAGCATGTGGGAAGCGTCCCGTGTCTTCCCGTTGATGTTATAGCTGCTATAGCTACAGAGGTAGATCTATTGGTAGATCAGGCATTCTACTTTTGGGAACCAATTATGTATAATTATAACTTGTGGCAGATAATGGAAATTAACTGTAAACTTATCAAGTAATCATTTTGGGTTGTAATAACTTTTAAATTGTGGATTCAAGGACTTGTACTTATTTCAATTTCATCTCTGAGACTATAACGGGTTGTGGTGTGTGTTAGTGTGGGGTCACAGTATGAGGTTATTTATTATTAATAAAGTTAAGTGATATTATGGAAAGAAAGACCGTAAGGACCCGGATCCCCGACCCCAGATCTAGGGATGTTACATGCAGATCAGAACTATAAAGACAGAAAGTACGAAGTAGCGGAACAAGTATTGTTGAAAGTACCTCCCGAGGAGGGAGTGATGAGATTTGAAAGGGAAAGAAATATTGAACCCAAGATTTATTGGACCTGTTGAAGAATTAAAGGACTAAGAAAGTTGACTTATAAATTAGCACCATCGTCGAACGGTCACCAAGTTTATAACGAGTACCACGAATCGAGGTTAAGAAATTTACCCGTCAAAACCAAACATATGATTAAAAATGAGCTAATAAACTCGTAGCCAGACTTAGCGTATGTCGAGTAACATGTAGAGGTCATAAGACTACAAGGACGAGTACCCGGAAATATATTGGATGGATGAGTGGAAATTTTATGAAAAGATCAAATACTGCAAGGTCAATGTGAGAACTCGAGGTTGTAATGCGAGAAGCATATCCCTACCTGTTTCTGAACTGATTCCGGGACCGAATCCTTTTAAGGGGGAAGACTGTAAGAACCCAAATTTTTGACATCGATAAAAGACCTTTATGAATAGTAATATAATAACTTGAATTTTTGAGACCTTGTAAAATGTTTAATGAATAGTAACCCTGAAGGACGGGGAAAAACTTTTTAGCCCACACTATGTTGTGCATGAGAAAATGAGTTTCGGAATTAATAACATGATTATACGTACCAAATAAATGTATGTAAACAGTATTAGTTTTCGAAGAAAATGAACTTTAAAAAACGACCATATTTACGACTCATCGAGGATTACGGGAATCACAATATAATTACAAGATTAAAACCCTACGGATTTATATCCAAGTATGATAATTCAAAACATAAGGAAGAAATACGAAATGAATTACGTCGCGAACCATTTACGAGGAAGTATTACGAAAACGTTTAAGCGACCGAGCGAACGCGTAAATGATTAAATAAACGTAAAGCACTAACTAACCATGGTAAGAAAGTAACCATGGTTACTTTATCAAATAGTGAGCTAGATATAGGATGATCAAGCAAGGCTAATCAAATAGTGTGCTAAGAAAGCTAAAACAAGTAGCATAGCTTGTAAACTAGGAAGCTACTTAGATTTGTCCATGGATTTGTCAACAAGAATAAACCTAGGATCCTAAACTAGAGAATATCAAATAAATATAAGATACCAAGGAAGCAAGCATAAAACTCTCTCCCCCTTCTTCATTGTTTCCATTCGGCCCTTCTTCTTCACCAAGGGAAATCAAATTCAAATCTCCAAGTTCTAGCCATGGATAAATCCTTCCATTAATTCTCAAGTTTCCTAACAACCAAAATAAGGTAAGATAATTCTTTGATATCTTTTCATCAAGGTTTGATGGGTGAAATAAAATCAAGAAAGTTGCTAGTGAATAGTATGAATAGTAACTTTTCTTTGGTTTCTTGATTTCAATGGTTGTTTTAGCTTCCAAAAACCATAGCAAGCACTCCCAAGACTCCACCATCCTCAAGAACACATCTCAAGCTTTCAAGAAAGGTAAAAATCTTTGGCCCAACTTTATTTAAGATTCAATTTCAAGATCCTTTTAGTATATAGTTATAAACCTAGTTTTAGAGGTGATATTGTTGAAATCTTGATGTTTAGTTAAGTAGATTTAAGGTTGATTGTTGTTGCCTCAAGAACATGATGTTCTTGATAGTAGTTAGTGTGTTGATGATTATATGGTGATTTTTGGTGGTAGTATAAAGATTTAAGGCGTAAACGAAACTCCAATCATAAACGTAATCTCGTTAAAATGAACAAAACGTAACTTTAAGTTTCTACAGATATTCCCGAAGATTTAAACTGTATTTTCTTGTAAAATAACCCTTTATTTTGATAGAAAATGTTATAAGAATCGTTTAGGCTCTTGAATCGCTTGATTCCGATTCACGGATCAAAAGTTATGGTCGTTTTACTAAAAGTGATTTACGCGACAAAAACTGCTACGAATTAGGAACTTTGAAAATATAAAGGATCGACTTAAGAATGTTCATAAATCATGAAATTTTTACAGAGAGTAGTATTTTCCGTTTTCTAACTTCCCTAAAATTTCAAGTGAAAATAATGATTTCTCAATTTTATAAAAATAACGGAGCCGAGACCGCGCGATTAGAAACAGTAGAATCCATAAGCGGAGCCGACGACGAAAATGAAAATGAACCTAAGATACTTAGAAAAATAAAGCGACCATGATGTGTATAAGGACTTAAAGGAATAATAAGGGTAATATAAGTTGAGAGGGTGCATAACGATTAGCGCGAGTGCGGGTAGTCGTAAATTAGAACGGGACCTAACAAAACGACTTGTGCTATGATTATAGATTTCCGAGCGGAACCTAGAGCATCCTCCACCTCAAGATACCAAGGCAAGTTTTCAAAACCTACCTTTTAAGAACTGTTGTGTTGTGAATATTTTACAAAACTGTGATATATGCATGAGATTGCTTTAAACTGTTTTATGAAGTTTGAGATGTATTACATTACTCAATTGTTGATAATTTCTAGTATATGTTCACACCGAGTTTGAAATGTTATATTTAGACCGAGATTCGGTTGGTGTAAGCTTACAAAAACCCGAAGGTATCCCGGAGGAGTTTATAATTGAGAACGTTAATGCTACCGAGTAGCGTGGCGTGTACATATTTTAGACCCATGATCGGTCAGTAAAAATTGATGAAAACCCGGAAGTATTCCAGAGGTGTTTGAAATAGAATATTAACGCTATAATAGAGCGTGATGTATAAGTTGTAAGACCGAGAGTCGGTCAGTTTTTTTATAAAATTAAAACCCAGGAATCATTCCGGTGATATTTATAGGACGATTAAAGTCCATAGTAGTTACGTTTCAAGGGACTCAACGTCCGTTTACGAAATACTAAACACCTCGAACTTTTATTAAAACGGTTTCCAAAGATCGCATTCCCTCGACTATACTTTATCGTTCGAATAATAAATATCTATTTACTATTCATTTATTATGGGAGAAGTATTCTCCAGTGAATATTTATTTCAGACTCGATTAAATATTAAAGATTATTATATTACTTAAATATAAATTAGTTGAGGAATATTATTTCAAATATTCTTTCAAGTAAACTCATTCGAGGTTTAATTATTTACCGATTAACATTTAAATACTTATTATTTATTAAAGGATTCATTTATGATTTAAAAATCATAAAACCTGATGTAAAATACTTTCTGATTTTTCAGAAAATCATCCGAATAATTTTAAATCATCGAAAAATGTCATCTCAACGTATTTTAATATTTTGAATATAGTTTCAAAGAAAAACTCTCCCCTTATTTAATTATTTGTTGACCACGGTCAACTCACATCCTTAGTACTTCCTCCGAAAACTTTCGGAAGTACATATATATATGAAGTAAAGCTATGCCTATCAACAAGAAAAACGCTTGGGGGAACTTCGATGTGGTTCGAGTTCTCGAGATATGATAGGATTTCCTAAATGACAAGGGAGAGGTAGGATCCAAGTACTTCATGTATTGGATAGACTACTGGTACCGTAGGAGACTGTACAATATGTACCTAAGGACCTGCGAAGTGTGTGTATACCCGAAATGAGGACACATAGCTCGTATGCGGCAAGGGTGATAACCGGGATACGAATGTGTCGTCCTTCTGCTAGTAGAAAAGGTTACTTTATCGCAGTACGACTGATCATCGTATACGGTGGCTCCAACGAATGTCCTATCCTTCCAATTAGAATTGTGATGCAATACCGTAACCCAAGCCTAGGTGCTGGGTTTACTATTAAGATATTCGCAGTATAATTAAATCCACTAAAGAATTGTTTTCATGAGAAGGTGTGTGTCACCATGGAAAACTATTTTTGAATAAAACGTAATTATCATATATGATGTTTTACGTGAGTTTATCATACAGTCATTTTTACACTGTACATTATCATGCTGGGCATTATAGCTCACTCTTGCTTTCTTTTAAATGACACAACACAACAGATAACCAGTATGCCGGTGTGGGACTTAGTTGCTTGGAGTCATGGGGAGAATCCCTGGCAGCCTTGTCTCAGGTGTGCTAGAGTATCAAATAGGTATAAGATATCAGTCGTCATTATTGTAACTTCATGTAGAGGTTATGAATAATTTTTTGAGATCCCGTAAAGTATATTTAACTTTTAATAACAGATGATACTTGTCGTACGTCGTTTCTAAGGCTATAACTTGTGAGTGTGTGAGATTGGGGGTCTGTGATATGGAATTATTGGATTATCGAGTTAATTCAGGTTACACATGATTAAAGGATTGCGTGACGACCCAGGTTCCTGACCCCGGATTTGGGGGCGTTACAATGCAGATGGAATGGAAGAGGATGAAGATACAAGCTATGTCAATCTAGCACTTATGGCCAAATCAGATGAAACAGAAACAAGTTCATCAAGTAATCAGGTAATCACTACCAACCTAGCTTATTTATCTAAAGCTGAGTGTAATGATGCAATAAATGACATGTCTACTGAATTATATCACCTGCGTGTTACACTCAAGTCTCACACTAAAGAAAATAATAAAAGAGAATAATGTGTTTTTAAATGAAAGAAACAATGTGTTAGAGACTCAATTTGTAGAGTTTGATAAATTGAAAATAAAATACAAGATTGCTAAGGATGAACTAACTGAATACTTAAAGAAAGAGGAGATTTTAAGAAAGCAACTTGAACGAGAACAGGAAGTAATTAAGGCATGGAAATCATCAAGAGATGTCCATAGATTCTAATTCAATGTACACATCTCTATGTAATAGACAAGTATTTCTTATTTCGAAATCAAAGCCATCGGCTGTAGCACGAAACGACAATGATTTAAAAATAAGAACTACTTTCTACCATATTGGAAGGCTTTGACCGACATAAGCCCGTTGTGTCATTGGCCAATTACTACTTGATATTATTTAATTTTAGAGGGATTATATTATGTTACAATCATAATCATATTATAAAGAGATTCTTCCTTTTAAATTAAATATTTCAAATCAATAATCGATAATCAGATGAATCCCAGATCGGGGGGAGCATTGTCAAGAGGCGTCACTTAATACCCCTTTCTTACAGATCGGAATCTGTTTTTGACAGAATCATCCTTTCTCTCAAAATTGAAAATTCATATTTAATTACGCGTTTCATAAACACAAGAATCTCATGATTGTATTCATAATATTATTGTTAAGGCAAGAAATGATTCTTATTCTAGAATTTCTAAACCACGCCTTATATTGATTTAAGTTCACCTAAATCTATCATCACATGGTAAACATAGGCATATATCTCATATATAAAAATAAATAAACAACTAAGCATGCAAGCAATATCATGTCACACATTGATATAATGATGTATGAATTTATTATAGCATTTAAAAGCAATTAAAACATGCTTTAAAACACTTTCAGGAATATAAACAGTTCAAAACTTTTATAAAAAAAAATTGACCACTCCATTAGATCCGTCTCGGAAAAACGAATCCAACGATATATTGCACGCCCAAAACGGAGTTACGAAAATCCGAGAAATCAAATTAAAAAAAACCAGATGGGCTGTAACGCATTACCGGAACGCGTTACAAGCCCTGTAACGCATTCCGGTAATGCGTTACAACCCTTTTAAGCCATTAAAAGGTGTAACGCATTCCGTGAATGCGCCACAGGGTGTAACGCATTCCCGGAATGCGCGACACCCCCTTCCCCGCGTGCGCTGCACGCGCCTGCAGCAGCCGACTCCTTTTTCTCCGGCGCCTGTCAACTTCTGCCATTTTTTTTTATTTTATTAATCAACTGCCGCCGCCCTGTCTTACACCGAACGCCATGCCACCCACCATCAGTACACCTTTCTCTTTAATAGAAGGAAACAACATATATATATACATAACAGATTACATACATATATACATATTTAAATTACGGATTTTAATTAAAACAACTTCAAAAAATCATAATAATTAATCTACACATCAGAAAATTATGAAAAAAATACTCAGACGATCTACAACACTTGTAGAACCCAGATCTATAGTCAAAACAATTTTGAGAAACAATTTCTAATCAATCATAATTAATCCATGATATAACTTACAAAAATCATAATAAATTCATACAAGATCATAAAATTCTGAAATTTTTATCACAGATCTATATGCATACAACATATGCTCTATACCATTGTAGGATTTTATACATCACAGAAGCATGGTAAAACATTTTCTTGATATAAAATCCATATAAATGCATACAAATCGTGAATAAATCAAGGGATCGATTATTAACCTTTAATAGCGATTCAAAAACGATGAACGAAGATCCCTAGCAGCTGCTCCTCAATTGTGAAGCACTCCACCTCTATCCACCAAGAGATCAAAATAATGGAGGGAGGAAGAGGTTGAGAGAATTAGTTGTCTCCCTCTCTTTTCTACTTTAGAATTAGGGTTTTTTTTGGGTTAAGGCAAATAGGGTTTATAATAGTATATTTATAGGCAAAATTTTCAGCTGAAAATTTTCCATAAAATATTATTATTATTATTAACCCTTTAATTGGTTATTCTTATTAACCAATTAACTAATAATTAAAACACCTTTTAATCATTAATCCCTTTTCTAAACACTTTAGAAATATAATTCTCTCACTTGATTTAATTTCCAAAATTAAATTCTTAATTAATAATATTAAGAACTTTTCTTAATTAATTTATAATTAATTAAATCTCATTTAATAAATTATTAAATTTTCTAATTAATTATTTATTTCACAAATAAATAATTACCAGCCATTATTAATTAATTCTTCCACCATTAAATCATTCTCTTTTATGGTGTGACCCTGTAGGTTCAATATTAAGCTACTATTAGAAATAAATAATAATAAAATTATTTTATCATTATTTATATAAATTATTAAATATGATTAATTAATAAATTAATCATATTTATTTTACATCGTGAGGGATACTTCTCAGCATATCGCGACTAACCGGATAATACGAATTAACTGCTTAGAATACCAAGAACCTATTCAGTGAATAGTTATCGTACAATTAATTCCTTCTACCCTGCAATGTCATGATTAAATACAAGGAATGGAACTCGTGTCAAGCCTATCTTATTTAATCATATGCTTTCCCATTCACTATGCTTAGTTCTAATTAATGTGAATTAGAAACTCCTTTCTAATTTCATTCACTCTGGCCAGAGATTTCTGAAATAGCATAAGTGGATCAACATTGAACATTCTCTTCCTTCACTGCAAGGGGTAGATCCTTTATTGATCATACACTATCTTCGTGTACAAATTCCTACACCCAGTAGAGCCCTTATTATTGTCCCTAGAGACTAAGAACTAAACCAAAGTATAGTTCAGTGTACACAAGATGACTATGATGACCTCAAGTCTAAGGATACTTGTGCAACTATCACTATGTGAACATCTGCTGACACGTGAGTGAACTCCATCAGTTGTTCAGCTGTATGAGTCATTGAAAGGCATATGTCATAGCCTATTTGTTTATTCGAGGATTTAACTCAACTCAAATAAGGATGTAACAAGTAAATAGTGGTCCTATCGTCCGAGAGATCTCTCATAGTAACATATGTCAAAGGATTAAGTATCATTGTTCTTCTACAGACTTGATGACTTAATTCACTGGAAGAAGCTCAAGAAATTGATCAAGCCTCAGTGATATAAATCAAGATTGTAGATTTAATCAAGTGACAGAGATCTCGTCAGGGTATCAATTAATTACAAGGATTTAGTCTGAAGAAAATCAAGAGTATCAAGGTCAAGGCATGAAGAAACGTCACGGAAGTTAGTCACTCATGAACCAGACAGTACATCGAGTGTCAGCATTGAATTGGTGGAATTGATTCATAATTGACAGTGACTTTCAGAAGATTTTCAGAAGAAGGGTTGTTGTTCAAGAGTAGTATTAATTCTCTATTAATTAATTAAGTCGTATAATTTAATTAAGAAAATAAATTAAATCTGTAAAGATTAATTTATTGATTAATTGAATTAATTGATTAATTAATTCTGAATTAATATTAGGCCTTTTCAGAATTGATTTTGAATTAATATTCTATATTAATTGAGCAAGACTATCTTTTGTATTAGCAAGACAATCGGTATGACAATCAATAGTCATACCGAAAGTCATGCCAGCTCATTTGATTGTCTTTCCAGTTCATTTGATTGTCTTGCCGAAAGTCTTTCTAGTTCAAATGAATTGTCTTGCCGAAAGTCTTTCTGGATCAAGTGGATTGTTTTGTGTACTTAACAACAGCAGCTGATTTTTCAACAGAGTGTGCATCGAATATCAAATCAAGAAGAACACAGATTAAAAGAAAACCTGCAGAGAACTTATTGTAAATTCACAGATCATTTATTTCTAGTATTTATTGTTAAATCTAATCCACTAGAAATCCTTTTCTTGTTCTTGTGTAACTATCTAGCGGATCAAAATCCCTAGAACTTAATCTCAAATCACTTTTAGCATTTGATCTTTTTATTGCAAAAATAGAAAAATTTCATGTCGAATTTATTCGAGATTTGTGATAATTGATTTGTGATTAATCCCTTGTAAATGATACTGTTGTTGTAACACCTTTCAAGTTTAATAATAATTTTATTCAACTTGAATTTTGTTTCATTTTTTTATTCCGCATTTTATTCGATTAAACGGTACTGTTTGTATTCAACCCCCCTTCTACAAACATATTGAGACCTAACAATTGGTATCAGAGCCTTCTGATTAACGAACAAATCAAGATCCTAGACTTTTGTGATTCTTTCACTCCTTGAATTTTTATTTACTTAAAAATTCATAATGACTACAGAAAAAGTTGGAACCGTTAAAATTCCACTATTCGGTAAAGAAAATTATGTTATGTGGAAGAAGAAGATGTTATTGTTTTTACAAGTTGCAAACTCCAAATATCTGGAAGTGTTAAAGAAGGGTCCAAAAATTCCGATGGTTATTGAACCAGAGGTAATAGAAAATGATGTGGTGATTACCAAAGCTAGAAATTATGTGAAAGATCCTGAGGATTTTTCTCCTGCTGAAAAAGAAGAAGCCTCCCTGGATGCTAGCCTTCAATTAATTTTAGTAGATTCCCTTGATCCTTTGATGAATAGACATGTGATGAACTGTAAAGATTCCAAACACATCTGGGAAACTATTGAGGTGATTAATGAAGGCACAGAGGAAGTTAGGGAGAACAAGTTAGAAATCCTAACCTCTGAGTATGAATACTTTAAATCCAATCCAGGAGAAGGAATCACTGAAGTGTTTGAGAGGTACAATGCATTGATCAACAACCTGAACATTAATGGTAAATACTATTCCATCAGGGAGGTCAACAAAAATTTCCTTTTAACACTGCCAACTCATCTCGAACATAGAATCACTGCCATAAGAGAAGCTAGAGATCTGAGTGAGATTTCTATGGAAAGGCTCTATGGTGTGTTAAAGACTTATGAGTTAGAGCAGATTCAGCAGAAGGAAGTTTACGGGAAAGGAAGAGTGGTCAGCACGTCTACTGCTCTAGTAGCTGATGAACAACAACAACAACCACAATATCAACAACAATCTCAACAGTCAGAAAGAATGGTACAGTCTTCCAAGGTTGAAGAAAATGTGATAGTAGCAGAATTTGATCCTCCTACTACAAATCAATCAGGAGATGATTTTTATTCCTTGGAAGAACTGGAGTAATTGGAGGATGAGTCAATGGCCCTGATTGTCAAGAGATTCTCCAATGTCAGATTCAAGAGGAATCCCAAGTTCAAGTACAAGTCCAACTACAACAGATTCCAGAAAGGTGGATCTTCATCCTCTAACACCAGCAGTGGTGGGTACAAAACATGGATGGTTGATCGAAGCACCATTCGATGCTTCAACTGCAATGAGTTGGGACACTTTGCCACAGAATGCAGGAAGCCAAAACAAGTTAGGAAGAACTCTTATGATTCTAATCAGAAGAGTAAATCTGAAAGGGCTTACCTGGCAAAGGGAAGAAGCTGGGATGATACTGACAGTGAAGATGAAGAAGTTGGGAATCTTGCTCTCAAGGCTAGTGATGCAAACACCTCATCGTCAAGAAAAGAGGTAAAATTTACTGATGCTGAATTAGTTTATCATCTAAGAGGTTCCTTAGATTGTGCTCGTCGTGGTAATGAAATGTTAAATCAATAAATCAAAGACCTTGAGAAAGAGGTCAATGAATTAAGACTTGAGCACATTAATCAAGATAAATTAAAAATACAAGTATCTTTTCTAGAGAATAGAGTTGACTATTATAGACAACTCGAAACTATTCTCAAAGACAAGATCGTCGGTCTTGAGGCTAAGGTTAAAGCTTACTTTAATTCTTGTTCGAAGTCCAAAGAGTTTTACAATAAGCAAGCTGTTAATCAAACATCTGGAATAGGTTATGATTACAATGTTGCTATTGGAAAATTAGGCATAAACTGCTAGTCCTCCTAAAGCTAGAAAGGAGACATTTGTGCCTAAGCCTAAACAGAAATTTGTCAAGGCTTTTCACAAGGTCAAATGTCCAGTCATTGAGAAAGTTGAGAACATTAAAATTAAGAATGTTGTTTTGCCTGATAAAGTCCAATTTTACAAGTATGCCGGACCCAGCCAAGCTTGGGTTCCGAAGAAGGTCTAATCCATTTGTATTGCAGGGCATTAAACAGGTACAACCGGTAGTGTGGATTCTTCACAGCGGATTGTCAAGACATATGACCGGAGATAGAGCCCTGCTATCAAATGTGGTTGAGAAAGCTGGCCCAGTGGTTACCTTTGGAGATAACAGCAAAGGTTTAACTGAGGGACATGGCTGTTTGCTAGCTGGAAATGTTATCATTGAAAATGTGTATGTTGTGCAAGGACTTGAACACAATCTGCTTAGCATTAGTCAGTTCTGTGACAACGGCTACAATATTTTATTCGACAAGCTGAAGTGTCAGATTCTGCACAAGAAAAATGAAAAACCCTCTTTGATGGGAATTCGGAAAGGAAATCTGTTCGTAGCTGACATGAACTCTGAAAGCAATCCTGAAGTCAATTGTTTCTATGCAAAGGCATCGTCTGATAAGAGTTGGCTATGGCACAAGAGACTTTCTCATCTCAATTTCAAAACAATGAATTCTCTTGTCAAAAGAGAATTGGTCAGAGGTCTGCCTCAGCTGGAATTCTCCCCAGAAGGACTGTGTGAGGCTTGCCAGAAAGGAAAGTCAAAGAAAGCAAGTCAGAGAGGCACTGACACATCCTCCATAACTGGTGTTCTACAATTATTGCACATGGATTTATTTGGACCAGTTAATGTCCTTTCGATGTCAAAGAAGTGTTAATGTCTTGTAATAGTTGATGACTATTCCAAGTATACGTGGGTTTTATTCCTTCACTCTAAGGATGAAACACCACAAGTTGTGATTGATCATATCAAGTTGATCGAGTTAGATTCTAATGTCCCTGTTAGAGCAATAAGGTCTGATAATGGAACAGAACTCAAGAATTCATGTAATAACCCCAATATTTGGAAAAATTTTGAAACCTTATGAATAGTGTTTTTGATGAATGAGAAAACTTTTCATGCCACACTATGTAGGGGTTCTGTTATTGATCTTCTGGGATATTATTAGTACTCTATGTGGTATATAAGTGTATGTAAAGATCATCAGAATCCAATTCCGAACACTTTGATTTTTCCCGGAAATCCACTAGATACGGAAAGAATTAAGTATAAGGTAAGAGGATAAAAAGGATTTAAATTAAAGGATTATAAGAGAGGATCATAAAAGGAATACAATATATTGAGAAAGGTTAAGGGAACCTAAGTAATAAGATCCCGGGTATGATCCCTCAAACGATAAACGAAAACAAAAGTTAAGCGAACCGTATAACAGATCAGCGGTCATTAGGCAAACAATTAGGATGTTAATCAAAGAGATTAGAGGGGATGATGTCATCGAACCAATGAGAAGAGGACAAAGAGGGGAGGATGACATCACATGATGACATAAGCATAACATAGGGAGGAAGGAGATGTGGTTGGTTTATAACCACACAAAGTCAAGGTTAGAAAGGTAATTACCCAAAAACAAATCAAAAACAACCAACCAAAGAATCAAATCAAAGCAAAAACACAAAAATCTCTCTTTCTTCCAAGCTTGCTCTCGGCTTTTCTTCTTTTTCAAAGAAGAAATTTCCAAAAATCAAGTTCCAAGCATTGTTAAATCACAAGGTAATTATCTAAGGTTCCTTGTACATAGATATGGATATCCTATAAGTTTAAGCTCCTAATTCCTTCACAATCTCTTCCAATAAATCAAGGAATAAGATTGTGAATAGTAAACTTCAAGAAATAACTTTAGTTTTCTTGAATTTTTATGAAAGTTTAAGATTATACAAGCATGGATCAAGGTTCTTTAGGCATTCAAAGCTCTTGTGTTGTGTTAAGAAGCTTCAAGGAAGGTATAATCTCTTAACCAAGCTTTGTTATTGAATGTTAAGAGCATAATATGAGTATTCTAGTTCATGAGAGGCTTGATGGTTGTGTATGTAGAGATTAGCTGGTTTTGGGATGTTTTTGGAGTTGTAAATCTTGGTTGTTGATTAATGAACTTAAGTGTAGTTTAAATTCATGATAAAGAATAGTATAAATTGTTAATTTTGAGTTGTTGGGGCTGTTATGATAAAGTATGGATGGAGTTTTGATTGGGTTGTGATTGTGGGTTGATTGTGAGATGATTTGGAGTGGTTTAAAATTGGGTAATCGCGTAAACATAGCCGTCGTAATGCCCGATTTACCGTAAACTGTTTTTGTTATTAAGATCAGAACCCTTGAACTCACTGCTAGATTTTGACCATTGCCATGTTTAGAAAGTTCATGTTACGAGCTTCGTTTTGATATGTGGTTCGTTGGATTCCGATGAACGGTTTAGGAGAAACGGCCGTTTTAAGTAACGACGTTTCGCGAACGAACCCTTACCCCTCGCCTTACTTTGAAACATAGGTTAAAGACCTTAAAGGACTAATTGAAGTATGAAACATTTATGTAAGGTGTAATAGGCAGTTCGTAAGACACTCGCAAAGGAATCGCCTTAAAACTCGTAATGGTTAAATTATTAAAAATGATGGAGCCGAGGGTATTCGAGTGACTTAAGAGAATCAGTAAGCGCAAAACGAGCGTTAGAGTCTGAGTTAGTTAGAGTATAGATTTACAAGTGACTTTGGTTTAATTCCAACTTACTTGTTGCTTATAGGTTACCAGACTCGTCCCGAGCCATTCGTAACCCCCAGTCGCTCAGGCAAGTTTTCTACCCGTTATAACTGTTGTTGTGATGTATATGTGTATATGCATGATCTTGCGATAAATGCATATTTGTTATTAGCAAATTCTTGCGATATATTGTAGCATGTGATATGGTACATATGCATGCCTGTTTCGTATTCTTGCCATATATATCTGTTGGTTCAGTTGATAATACCTATGCTAGAGAATAGCGGTAATTTGCATATACCCTTAGTCTAGGGACCCAAAGGTGAAAACATTTTCTAAAAACCGGGAGTCGAGGATCCCGAGTAGATTTTATATATATATATATATATATATATATATATATATATATGGTTATAGTTTTAAAAACTATTAATCGAATAAGGTTTATTCGATAACTTTATATTATTTAATGAATATTATTTGAATATTCATTCGAGGACTTATGACTCTGTTTATTATATTTATTGATTATTAATTGAATATTCATTTGAGGATGTATGACTCCTTTATTTTATTTAATGAATATTATTTATAATATTCATTCGAGGTATTATGACTCCGCTTATTACTGAAATATATTCTTTATTTTATTAAAGAATAAGGTGTCAATAATCAAACTTATTTTCGATTATTCAAATAAAGATAGTACTTTCATGTAAGTATATCTTTGGTTATTTAATATCCATTTCAAGTATAAGTTTTAAAACTTCTACTTCGATTATTTTTATAAGGATTATCTTTATGAGAATATTATTTAAATAATAATATTCAGATATTTTCTAATATATCGGGACTGATTTATTTTAATAAATCAGCAGTACTCCAAACATTCTTAAAAATGTTTTCGAGTCTTCAAAATGATTTTTAAAGTTAGAGTGGACCCCAAAACTCATTTTTTTATATTTAAGATCTTCCTTTCAAAGGGGATTTAAATACTCACTCAAAACCTGGGGGATCCAGCTCTGTGGTGCATTTTACATTCGCAACGTGGTTGTTGTTTTGAGAAAACAAATGAATTGATTACTTACCCAATGTTCGGGAAGTAAGTCCATCTAATTGAGTCGGCATAAGCGACAGGCCGGGGTACGGTCTATCAAAGTGTAAGTGGCTGGGTGGCAGTCCATCAACGCGTAAGAGGCCGGGTGGCGGTCCAGCACAAGGTCCTTATGTGGCCAGGGTGATGACCGGTGGGGGATTCATCCATCTACTAGTAGGAAAGGTTACTTAATGGGTATCTTTGCCTGATCAGCAAGATATCAGGTTTATGCCAAAATTCTTTTATTTCCAAATTCATTGGATATTATAACTCTGGTCATACTTTACATGACAGAGATTTTCTGGAAATGTATGAGATATATATATATGGATATATATCAGGACTTAATGAAGTATCTCGTAACTTCATTATTTATAATGATATTTCAAAGATTCAATCTATTCAAGTCTTATAGTCTCATCTGGGTGATGAACTTTGAAACTGATTATAACTTGAACGGTGGTAGTTCAAGTAGTATTCGGATATAAGTATATTGGAGTATCTTGTAACTTCATCTTTTAAACTTATATCTAGTAAATGATTATCTTATGCATGACAAAGATTTTCAGAAAAACATTGAGACAAGGTTAGATATATGAGATCACCTTGTAACGATATTTTTATACAGTTATAAACTGGAACTCTGTGTATATTATGCATGGAAGAGGACTTCCAAGATTTTGAAAAGTATATATACATATATACTGAATATTTTGCGACTTGGTCGCGTTAAGATATCAACTTGGTTCATTTCTTCTTGACCAAGACTTTCATGAGTACTATAAGAATGCTCATATATTGTAAATCACTATACATATTATTTTGGTGGGCTTGTTGCTCACCCTTGCTTTCTTCTTTCATCACACAACATCAGATAGACAAGATGAACAGGACCAAGCTCCCAATTCGCGAGCGGATAGGAAACGTTCCGCAGTTTCCTATAGGCGTTGATGTCGCTGTAGCTGAGGTAGGAACTACCAATAGGCTAGGCTTTCAACTTTTGATGTACCAGATTAAGTATATTTATGAATTGTAATAATGGCAAAGAAATGTAAATTTATTCAGAAACCTTTTTAAGGTGTATTGGCATATAATTGTGGAATAAAACGACTTGTGATTATTTTTGGATATTCATCTCTGAGACTATAACTTGTGGTGTGTGTGTTTATTGTGGGGTCACAGTACAGAGTAGTTGATTGTTTATTAAGATTGGGTGTTATTAAGGGAAATGGAACTCGTGACAACCCGGATCCCCGACCCCGGATTTGGGGGTGTTACAATTCACTTCTCAATGGATTCTGTACAGACAAAGGGATTACCAGACAATTTTCAGCTGCTAGAACCCCTCAGCAAAATGGAGTGGTAGAAAGGAAGAATCGTACATTGATTGAAGCTGCAAGAATGATGTTAAGTGAATCAGGTCTTCCAATGTACTTTTGGGCTGAAGCTGTCAATACTACATGTTATACTCAGAATCGAACTCTAATCAACAAAGACTTCATGAAAACTCCTTATGAGATTTTGAATGAACGGAAACCTTCTATCAAATACTTTCATGTATTTGGTGCCAGATGCTTTGTGCTCAAGGATGGAGATGATCGTCGTGGTAAATTTGAGGCAAAGGCATATGAGGGTATTTTTGTTGGATATGGAAGAAGATCATACAGGGTGTATATCATTGATCAACACAAAGTAACTGAAAGTGTCAATATTACATTTGATGACACTAAACTCCCTATTATCCAAACTGAAGATCCTTCTGAGAAACTGAAGTTTGATGACATGTCAGATTCGGAATCAGAACATGATCAAGAACCTGAGGTTGTTGCTGGTGAAGAACCTGTTAATCATGATGATATTCAAGGTAGTGATGATGAAAACTTTGGCAACAATAAAGATACCACTGCTATTGACGGAGAATCTTCAAGTCAACATGGCAACAACTCAGGGGGAGATGCTGAAGGATCAACTAGTAGAACACAACATCCCAATGAATTTCAAGGCGAATCATCAAGATCAAATCTTCCAAGACAGACTGTCTGGAATAAAGCTCATCCTTTTGAGTTGATTATTGGTGATCCAGATATTGGAGTCAGAACTAGACGTGCTACTCAAAATAAGTGTCTGTTCTCAGGATTTCTTTCTGAGATGGAACCTAAGAAGATTGAGGAAGCACTGACTGGTCCATATTGGGTGATTGTTATGCAAGATGAACTCAATCAGTTTGAACATCAACAAGTCTGGAAACTGGTACCTAGACCTACACACAAGAAAGCTGTTGGTACTCGGTGGGTATTCAGGAATAAACTAGATGAAGATGGTGTGGTTACAAGAAACAAAACAAGACTGGTAGCTAAAGGGTATTCTCAAGCTGAAGGCATTGATTATGATGAAACCTATGCTCCAGTGGCTAGACTAGAGGCCATCAGGATATTTCTAGCATTTGCAGCATTCTCTAACTTTAAAGTTTATCAAATGGATGTCAAGAGTGCCTTTCTGAATGGAAAGCTGGATGAAGAGGTATATGTAGAGCAACCTCCTGGTTTTGAAGATCCAGATCATTTGGATTTTGTCTACTTTCTTTTCAAGGCTATCTATGGACTCAAACAGTCTCCGAAAAAATGGTATGACACTCTCTCTGAATTTCTTATTGAAAATAGCTTTATTAGAGGAGTCATAGACAAAACTCTCTTTTCTAAAAAGCATAAGAATGATACTATATTAGTCCAAGTCTATGTGGATGATATAATATTTGGGTCTACTAATGATAATCTCTGTAAGAGATTTTCTAAGTTAATGCACAGCAAATTTGAAATGAGCATGATGGGAGAGCTGAAGTTCTTTCTTGGATTACAAGTAAATCAAAGGTTAGATGGAACTTTTATTTGTCAATCCAAGTATCTCAAGGAACTCCTCAAAAAGTATAATCTAGAGGATTCTGCATCAGCAAGGACTCCGTCAACTACAGCTGTCAAGCTTGGACCATGTGAAAACTCCATTAAGGTAGATGTCACAAGCTACAGAGGTATGATTGGCTCGTTACTCTATCTTACTGCAAGTAGACCAGATATTATGTATGCTACATGCTTATGTGCAAGGTTCCAAGCGGATCCTAGAGATATTCATCTCGTTGCTGTTAAACGAATCTTAAGATATTTTAAGGGAACACCAACTCTAGGTATTTGGTACCCTAAAGAATCTGGTTTTAACCTTGTTAGATATGCAGATTCAGATTACGCAGGAAGTGTTGTTGATAGGAAAAGCACCTCAGGGAGTTGTCAATTCCTAGGTAGCAGACTAGTCTCATGGTACAGCAAGAAACAGCCAACAGTTTCAAATTTAACGGCCGAGGCTGAATATATTGCTGCTAGAAGCTGCTGTGCTCAGATCTTGTGGATTAGGAATCAGCTACGGGACTATGGCTCTGTATTGAACAAAATACCTATTCTATGTGACAATACAAGTGCAATAGCCATCACCAACAACCCTGTGCAGCATACAAGGACCAAGCACATTGACATCAGGTTTCATTTTATTAGAGAGCACGTCATGAATGGTACTGTTGAACTATTTTTTGTTCCAACAGAAGAACAAATAGCAGATATTGTCACTAAACCTCTTGATGAATCCACATTTACCAAATTAGTTGGTAAATTGGGTATGTTGAATAGCTTTAGTGATTAAACTTGTGAATATCTGAAATCTGTTCTTGAGTGAATTTACAAATGAATTTTTCATAAATGAAAAATTCATTTGCAAATTTATTTTATCATTTTCCATAATTTCTTGCTTATTTCTATGTAAGTTTTTATTATCTTATCTTATTTATTTATTCAACTTGTTAATTTTAATGTCTCAGAATATTTTATTTTCTGTAAAAATATTTTTCTATGAATTTTATTTGCTAAAATTCAAAAGAAATCTATTTTTGGACTGAAAATATAATTATCTCTGAAATATTTTAACTGTGTAAATATTTTCTGCCATATCTATATTAGTATTTATTGTAGTTTTCTGTAATTTTTTTTAATATGTTCTGTTTTTGTTAAAAACTGTTTATATTTGGTTTATATAATATATATATATATATATATATATTTGTTTGTGTTAATTTGATACTTGAATGACAATCGGCAAGACAATTGAAATTGTCTTGTTGAAAGTCATTTCAGTATATTTGTATAAATATTTAATTTATTTTATACTAGAATGACAATCGGCAAGACAATTGAAATTGTCTTGCTGAAAGTCATTCCAGTACATATAAGTGTTTATTTTTAATTCAGTTTAATTTTATAACTGGCAAGACAATCGGTATGACTATTGATTGTCATGCCAGTAATAAAATTAATATCATATATTTTTTGTTTTATTTTATACTGGTATGACAATCGGTATGACTATCAGATTGTCATACCAGTTATATTATTACTATGTTTTTTTTGTTTTTTTTGTTTTCTCAATTTGCCTGGTATGACAATCGGGAAGACAATCGGTATGATTTTCCTCGATTGTCATACCAGTTGTCTACTTAACGTCTTTTTGTTTTGTAAAATCAAACAGTTCTTTTGTTTTTCAAAATTCTAACAATTTCTTTTTTTCTCTCTCTTATTTCACTCTCTCTCTCTCTATTCGATCATAATCAACCTACATCACAGCAACTGTCTTCCTTGCTCGAGTTTTTACTCAGCAAACAAAACTTCACTCCTGTTATATACATACACGTATATACATACAGAAGTGCTGTCGATTTTGTGTTAAAACTATTTCACTTCATTTTTTCTTTCTTTTCCTCTCTTCAAAATCAGTTTGTGTTTGTTTGATTTTGGGAATTTCTATTTAATTTTGTTTGGTGTCTTGTGCATTTTTCAGATCTTGTGTTGAGAGTTAAGAACTTTAACGAGATATATTACCTTCTAAATTTTTCGGATATAATTGATTTAATTCGAATTATTAAATTAATTTAATTAATTCGAATTTTCTTAATATTACTCTTAAAATTCTGAAAGTGTGTGTCTTATTATTTTTTTAAAAATGGCTCTCAATTTCCAAATTGTTTCGCATAATCTTGTTGGTTATTTTAATCCAGATAAATGTGATGTGGAAAAATTTAAGCCGTGGATTAGATTTTTAAATGACCATTCGATTGTTAGCTCTGCTATTAAATCAAATGTGATTTTAAATGTTGATCTACTCAGACTGATTTGCACAACCTCTACTGTGGCCGATGATTTTAAATCTTTTTCATTCACCATGGCAAACACACAGTATGTGGTTGATGAAACAGTCGTCAATCGAGCGTTAAATTTTCCATTGGACAATTTCTGTAATTTGCCCTCTGAAAATGATATTTCAAACTTTTTCCATGCTATTCACTATCAGGGGGTGATTAATTTAACCAAATTATCTAAATCCAATTTGGCTTCTGAATGGGACATTTTCTTCGATACACTTTCTAAAGTGTTTGCCAACTGCACTAAATCCAACTTTCACAACATCACTTCCATTCTGCAGTATATTGGTCTTGCGGTTATTTTCAATCAAAGGATCAGTTTTGGCAAACTACTTTTACCCATTCTTCTGAGACGTCTCACTACTGCTTTACGTGATCATTCTACAAATCATAGGGTTTCTTGCTACTACGCTCGTTTCCTCATGCTCATAGCAGAACATCTTATCTCACCTGAGCATAAAGCTCTTTTTGCTAACTCTTCAGTAACCGAACCCCCTCCAGTGAGCAAACAGATTTACACTCGCCAAGACACAACCTTCAAATTCATGCAAGTTCCAGTACTTGTATCTGCTTTCATGGCCACTTATATTCCTTTACCTATCTTCAATCTTCCCAGTCATGAACAGCAAGCTCAACCTCCAGTGGTTCAAACCACCCAGGCTCAAACATCAGATGCTCTTCCTCTGCAGGTAATAATTCCTCAAACTCAAACTATTCCTACTTTAGTTCAAAGACCCCCAGTGGTTGATAGGATTGACCATGAAGTTGTAGAACCACAGCTTCAATCCCAGGTCATAGAGCCAAACAAAGAGTCACAACCTATCTCAACCTCTCCCCCACTGTCTAAAATGTTGCCTAGAAGGTTAGTAGGAAGTAGTATGTTGTTGGATGTGAATGAACCCTCAGCTCTGCCTCCTCCCAAGAAAAGAAGAACATTTATTGAGGCATCTGAAAGCCCATTCTTGTCCTTCCAACAGGACATGGACTTTGATATGGCCAGTGAACAGTTACTAGAGACATTCTATCAACAGGATGAATCTATTGAAATTTGTCATAGGGCCATGACATCCTGTACTGAGTCAAGCACAATTCCATTACTCATAATGGAAGCATACAGACCAGTAGATGATACTCAGGACACGGAGCGAGGAGTGCACATTGAGTCGGTTACAGTGCCTGCCATAGTTACGGCAGAAGAGCAGTCACATGCTTCTGAGGGAAAATCTGACTCTCAGCCACCTTTAATAGAGTCATTTTCTCCCCTCTCAGACCCAACACCTCTGGCTCTCTCACGGGATTCTCCACTCGCAGATTTATCTGGAGAAAGTGGAGGGCAACTCGGTCAATCTATCCCTGAAGCAATTAGGACATATATTTCACATGAAAAGATAGGTTTGACTGAGGATTGGGACTCGCGAATTCCCATTGCACCACCACTGACCTCTCTTGAAGAGGCTAGGGTGATTTTAAATGCAGGTACAGAAGATCAGCATCAGGAAGACTCCTCACGAGCAACTATATTGAGAGATACACAAGCACGTGAGTTAAGTGAATTAAACAGGAGAGATATTCAGGTGAGCGCACACACAGACACAAACACTGAAAATCTGTTAGCTCAAATTGCTGATCTCAAGGAACAACTTGCAAAAAGTCAGGCTGAAGCTAAATCATTCAAAGCATAATACACATTCTTACCTCTTTTATTTAACTCTCCCTATTTAAAACCTAACTCAAATAAAACAAGGTCACTAAAATTAAAATACTCATCTGTAACTAGCATGTAGAGCATGTTAAGCATGGAAATATTCACTGAATCAAAATAACTGATTTTTCCTGAGAAAACCTTTGTAACTACATCACACATAAAACTCTATTCTTTCCTAAGACCCATTCTCCTAATATCACTCATTTTAGAAGTAGGAAGTGCATTGTTCATGGAATTTAGCATATTGATTATATCAGTGTCCATGTGTGGTGAGGTCACATTGTCATCTAGAATTTTGAAACATACTTTTATCACATCACTATTGATACAGAATTCTTAACCTTTAATGGTCAGTGTGATGGTCTTATCTGTAGAGTTGTAGGTAGCAGTGGTCTACATCTCTTCAACAACTTCACAGAAGATTGTGGGTGATTCCAGCATGGCATAATTGAGCTTGCAATTCTTCACAAAGTCCATCATCTTATGATAGTCACCAGATTGCTGAATACCCATGTTCACTAGCGCAGTGAAATTGTTCTTCTCATAAATGAACCCAGTTTAAGACATAATCTTTACAACAGGTGCCATTGTTAGAGAATAAGAGCTTGAAGAGAAAGAGAGTAAGTGCTTTGAGAGAGAATGAAATTAGAGCAGTTGAATTTGAGAATGATAAAAGAAAAGCGATTGAAATGAAATAAACTTTTATACTATCTCAAAAATAACTGAAAAAAATAATAAAGTAAAATAAAGTAACCAATAGAAATTGCCTAAAATAGCCGTTTAAAAATAAACTGTAAAAATTCCACCCATTATTCGTCGTGTTATACTTACAAACTGTAAGTATACTCGATGGATAATGTATAGGGAATTAACGGCTGAGATTAAGATAATTCGACGGATGAGGATAAACTGTTATTCGTCGAGACATAAAATATTCCAGAAAAATAATTGATTTTTATTAGCAAGTAGTATTCCGATGGATAATCAAACTCGATGGATAAAGAGCATCCGTCGAGATGTAAATTTTGACTTAGCCAAGATTTTATCCAAGACTGAAAAATCAATTAAATTTCTGGCTGCATCTCAACTTACAAATTAACTCATATAGATTTAAGAGTAATTAAGCATACCTAACTCACTTACCAACCTTGAAAAGATGGATTCATCCAGTGGCTTGGTAAAGATATCTGCAAGCTGCTTCTCACTTGGAACAAAATGTAGTTCCACAGTACCATTCATTACATGTTCCCTTATGAAGTGGTACTTGATATCTATGTGCTTTGTCCTTGAATATTGTACTGGATTTCAAGTGATGGCAATTGCACTTATGTTATCACGGAAAATAGGAATCCTCACAACTTGTAAACCATAGTCTAGCAATTGATTCTTCATCCATAAAATCTGTGCACAGCAACTACCAGCAGCAATATATTTATCTTCAGCTGTAGAAGTAGAAACTGAATTTTGCTTTTTACTGAACCAGGACACAAGCTTGTTTCCTAGAAATTGACAGGTTCCTGCTGTACTTTTTCTGTCAATTCTACAACCTGCATAATCTGCATCTGAATAACCAGTTATATCAAAACCAGAATCTCTAGGGTACCAAATGCCAAGTTTTGGTGTTCCCTTGAGATATCTGAAAATTCTCTTAATAGCTATTAAGTGAGATTCTCTAGGATCAGCCTGAAATCTAGCACATAAACATGTAGTAAACATTATATCTGGCCTACTAGCTGTTAAGTACAGAAGTGAGCTAACCATGCCTCTATAACTTGAAATATCCACAGACTTTTCAGTAGTGTTTAATTCAAGCTTAGTTGCAGTGGCCATGGGAGTTTTTGCAGATGTGCAATCCACTAGATCAAACTTCTTTAAAAGATCAAAAATGTATTTAGTTTGACTAATGAATATTCCATCAATAACTTGCTTAACTTGTAAACCAAGAAAGTAAGTCAGTTCTCCCATCATACTCATTTCATACTTACTTTGCATCAGTTTGGAAAACTTTTTACAAAGTTTCTCATCTGTAGAGCCAAAAATAATATCATCTACATAAATTTGAACAAGTATACTAGAGCCATTAACATTTCTGAAAAATAAAGTTTTATCTACAGTACCTCTTGTGAAGTGATTTTCCAAAAGGAATTTTGATAAAGTATCATACCAGGCTCTAGGTGCTTGCTTCAGTCCATAAAGTGCTTTCAAAAGATAATAGACATGATCTGGAAAATTTGGATCTTCAAAACCAGGAGGTTGACTGACATGGACTTTTTCCTCTAAATCTCCATTTAGAAAGTCACTTTTGACATCCATTTAATAGACTTTAAAATTGGCATGGGCTGCATAGGCTAAGAAGATTCTGATGGCTTCAAGTCTTGTAACAGGAGTAAATGTTTCATCAAAATCTATACCTTCTTGTTGACAATAGCCCTTAGCAACCAATCTAGCTTTGTTCCTGACTACTATGCCATTTTCATCCATCTTGTTTCTGAATACCCATTTGGTGTCTATTGGATTCTTTCCTTTAGGCTTGGGCACCAGCTTCCATACATTATTCCTTTCAAATTGGTTTAGATCCTCCTGCATAGCTAAAATTCAATCAGGATCCAACAAAGCTTCTTCTACCTTCTTTGGCTCTTCCTTGGAAAGAAAGCTACTGTATAGATATTCTTCTTGAGTTGCTCTCCTTGTTTGAACTCTAAAGGAAACATCACCAATAATAAGCCCAAAGGGGTGATCTTTTGTCCATTTTCTTTGTTGAGGTAGATTAGCTCTTGATGAAGAAACCTCATTGTTGTCTTGATGTGTGATTGAGTTTTGATTGTTAGAAACTCCCCCTGAGTTTATGGATCTTTGATTTGAGAAAGGGGAACTTTCTATAGGTGATCTATCTTGACTTCCTGCTCCTTTTCATAACCCGACGGATGGTGAATTTTGAGTATCGACGGATGAAGTTGGTTGTCTCCCGACGGATAACGCAGATTGCCTCCTGACGAATGAAGCATTATGCAACTCGATAGATGTTGAGTTTTATGCTTCATTGGTAGTAGATTTATCTGCATTATCCTTAGACACTGTTTCTTGATCACTTTCATCATCACTGTCATCACTAACCATCTCCACATTGTCAAATTTGAGGCTCTCATGGTAATCTCCATCTTTCAGTCCTTCAATCTTTTTATCATGAAACACAACATGTATTGATTCCACAACAATGTTGGTTCTTAGATTGTAGACTCTATATGCTTTACCAACAGCATATCCAACAAAAATTCCTTCATCTGCTTTAGCATCAAACTTCCCATTTTGATCAGTTTGATTTCTCAGAATATAGCATTTGCAGCCAAAGACATGAAGAAAATTTAGAGTTGGCTTCTTATTCTTGAACAATTGATAGGGAGTCATGCATCTTGCTTGATTAACCAGAGAAATATTCTGAGTGTAGCATGCAATATTTACAGCTTCAGCCCAGAAATAGGTTGGCAGTTTAGATTCTTCAAGCATTGTCCTTACAGCTTCAATAAGTGATCTGTTCTTCCTTTCCACTACTCCATTCTGTTGTGGAGTCCTTGCTGCTGAAAACTCATGCAGAATCCCATTTTCCTCACAAAATGCTCTCATGACAGAATTCTTGAACTTAGTTTCATTGTCACTCCTGATTCTTCTGACCTTGAAATCAGGATGATTATTGACCTGCCTTATGTGATTGATGATGATTTCACTAGCCTCATCTTTAGACTTTAGGAAATATGTCCAAGAGAACTTTGAGAAATCATCTACAATTACTAGGAAAAATATTTTCCTTGAGATGGACAACACATTGACTGGTCCAAACAAATCCATGTGAAGCAGTTGCAAAGGCTCTTCAATTGTTGAATCAAGTTTCTTCCTGAATGATGCTTTAATCCGCTTCCCTTTTTGGCAGGCATCACACAATCCATCTTTAGAAAACTCCACTAGAGGAATGCCTCTTACCAATTCTTTCTTTACTAGCTCATTCATGGTCTTGAATTTTAAATGGGATAACTTCTTGTGCCATAGCCAACTTTCATCCTAACTTGCTTTACTGAGAAGACAAGTAACAGATTCTGCATTAGATGAGTTGAAATCAGCTAGGTACATATTTCCTTTTCTCACACCAGTGAGAACCACTTTGTTACTTCTTTTATTAGTCACAACACAGGCTTCCGAATTGGAGGTTACTGAGTTGCCTTTATCACAAAGTTGGCTGATACTCAACAAATTATGTTTGAGACCATCCACTAAGGCAACCTCCTCAATGATGACATTTTCCTTTGAAATCAAGCCATATCCCACAGTATAACCCTTGCTGTCATCTCCAAAGGTAATACTTGGGCCAACTCTCCAAGGGTAGAATCACCAGTCATGTGTCTTGAACAACCACTATCCAAGTACCAAAGATTCTTTCTGTTTCCCTGCACACATCAAAATCAAATCAAGTTGATTTCGGTACCCAAGTTTCCTTGGGTCCTGCCTTGTTAGCTTTCTTTTTCTGTTTCTTAGGCTTTATCTCATTTGACTTGGGGACATCAGATTCATCCTTGGTCATTTGAGTTGGGCCTTTGAAACCATTCATTGCAACAGAATTATCATGCATATTATAATCAATAGGGAATGACATGCTTTAGTAAATATGTTTTTCCAGTAAGGCATGCTAAATGGCATTTGTGGCATACTAAATGCAGCATAATAAGGATTAGGTGCAAATGGCATGTTAGCAAACTGTGCATTCATATTCTGTGTAGACATAGTATTCATAGGCATGGGAGGCATGGCATTCATGTTAGGAAATTGAGGTGGCACAGACATGGAAATAGGTATGGCAGATTTACAATTAACAGACAAATGATTTACACTACCACACTTGACACAGATTTTTCTAGGAGCATATTTATCAGGTGTGTAGTTATTGTGTTTGTTAATCCCTACTTTACCATTTCTATTGTTTTTCTTTTTATTCTCTGTTTTTACCTCAATAGTTTCAAGTCTGTCACTTAACTGTTTGACAGTCATGTGACCAACATTAGCCTTTTTCCCTTTCTTAACTTGACTCGATTCTCCTGAAACAAAGTTCTTGGAAACAGACCCATACTTCTCATTCAGCTTAACAAGTTTGGCTTTACTGATAGGCTTGCTCACAGCCGACGGATGAGGATTTTCATCATTCGACGGATAACCCTTTTTGTTATCCGACAGATGATCCTCATCATCCTTCGAGTCTACATCTGTTAGCACTCCATCTACCAAATTTGGTTCTAGTTTCTCTTTGTTCTTTTTCTAGGCTGCATCACAGAAAGACTCAATTCCTTGAACTTTGGTGATTTGAGCATGGACGTCCCTGGATGTTTTCCATGCCTTAATCACCTCTTGTTCATGCTCGAGCTGCTTCTTCAAAATTTCTTCTTTCTTCAAGGACTCAATTAATTCCTCCATGGCAATCTTACACTCAATTCTTAACTTCTCAAAATCAATGAACTAAGACTCAAGCACATTATTCCTCTCACTTAAAAATAAATTATTTTCTTTGATTTTAGCATTTTCTTTAGTAAGAGACTTAAGTGTAACACACAGATGATATAACTCTGTAGACGTCATTTATGGAATTATTACACTCAGCTTTCGATAAATGTGCAAGGTTTATAGTAATTACCTGATTACTTGAAGAACTTGTTTCTATTTCATCAGACTTGGCCATTAGGGCTAGATTGACATAGCTGACATCTTCATCTTCATCCAGACCATCTGCTGCCCAGTCATTTTCTAGTGTTATGAAAGCCCTTTCCTTTTGTTTGAGCAGTTCAAGGTATTTTTACTTATAATCCATAGGCTCAAACTTTTTCTTGTTGGAATCTGACTTTCTATACTCACTGGAAAAATGCCCTGCCAAGCCAT
The DNA here is from genome assembly GCF_009905375.1 of Apium graveolens. Classification (NCBI taxonomy): domain Eukaryota; kingdom Viridiplantae; phylum Streptophyta; class Magnoliopsida; order Apiales; family Apiaceae; genus Apium; species Apium graveolens. The sequence continues at coordinate 120,349,532 of NC_133652.1, forward strand.
ATTTAAAACATTTGAATTTTGATTTATCCACCATGTTTCTATTTGGCTTGGCTGCTCCAAAGTTCTTCTTGAACTTGAGCTTGGCAAATCTCCTGGAAAGAAATGCTAGGTGTTCATCAATGTCTTCCATGTCATCTTGGCTCAAAGAATCTTCATTTTCTACTGCAAGCCCCTTACCCTTGTTCTCACAGACCCTTGAAGTTGATTCAACAGCTTCCATCTTCATCTTCTTCTCTTTCTCCAACTCAGCAACTAGTGTAATGGATCCTCCTTTCTTCTTTCCTCTCTCCATCCTCTCATCTTGCTCTATTTCAAGCTCATAAGTTTTCAGGATGCCATACAGTCTCTCCAAAGTAAACTCCTTATAATCTTGTGAGTTTCTTAATGAGACTGTCATTGGTTTCCATTCCTTTGGAAGAGATCTAAGGAATTTCATATTGGAGTCTTTTGTCTGATAGATCCTTCCATGCAACTTTAGAGCATTTAGTAGTTTTTGAAACCTACTAAAAAAGTCAGTGAGAGACTCGCTTTCTTTATTATGAAAATGCTCATATTGCTGAATCAAGAGCTGCATCTTGTTTTCTCTAACTTGCTCAGTGCCATCACATATGATCTGTATTATATCCGAAACATCCTTGGCAGTTTTGCAGTTGATAATGTTGTCAAACATATCTCCATCAACTCCATTAAACAGGATATTCATGGCCTTTTTATCCTTCCTGACTTGTTCAATGTCAGGATCAGACCATTCATGCCTTGGCTTGGGGACTGATGGCTCATTTCCTGTTGCAGCTCTCATTGGAACATGAGGGCCTCTTTCTATGCAGTCAACATAGGCCTCATCTTTGGAAAGCAAATGAAGATGCATCTTTACCTTCCAATGATGGTAATTATCTTTATCCAGAAAAGGGATCTTGACTCCAACATCCTTCTTGTTCATCTTGATGTATTGTTTTGATCTTTAAACTCTTTGTAAGTTAAGAGCTTGCTCTGATACCAATTGTTAGTCCCTTAACAATATGACAAGAATTACAGAAGGGGTGTTGAATGTAATTCTTGAAACTTTTTCTTGAAATAAAAATGTTCTAACTCGAATATATATATAAGTGTAAATTGATTAGCACAATGCGGAATAGTTACTTAAATGAATCAAATCACAAGTAATTAAAAACAAGAGTTTTTAAAACCTTTTGGGTGGATTTGAATGATTCTACCAGAGATATATATTATATATCGAGAGAACCCTGTGTGCAAAATGCTCACAGCTGCTTACAACAATTAAACAACCAAGAGTACAGAGAAATGCTAAGAATTCTGCTTACAAATATTTCTCTGCTGTGTTGCTTAGTTCGATAGTTTCTTAGTTGCTACTTCTTGGTTTATATATCACCAAGATTATAAAGTAACGAGACAGAATAATAAAACAAAAACTATCTAGTCTATTACGATGCTACTTGATTACTCTATTCCAGCATCTTTGAATATCTTCATAATAGCATGGAAATGGCAATGCTTCTTTGTTCTCGAAAACCCAGTTAAATAGGCTACCACATTCCATTTGCATCCACTCGACGCATGTGACTGTGTTGTCACTGTCAACATATATTTGAATTCTTTGTCCGTCGAGTTCATGATCATTCGTCGAGTTATTGATCATTCGTCGGGTTGTCTAGTTGATAATTCGTCGACTTCATTGTAGTTTATCCGTCGGGTAGCAATCTGGCACTTGACTTCATTTCATTTATGCAGAATTACAAGACATCATCTATGTACAATTAATCAACCTATTCTGCATATCTAGTTAAAGTCAACATGACTTGAATACTACTTACAGAATCTATGCAATGGTGTATGCAGAAATGTGCTACAGACTTATTGTTACATAAGCTACTCACTCGATGGATAATAAGTCATCATCCGTCGGGACTATAATGAGTCATCCGTCGGGACTATAAATCTTATCCGTCGAGTGCTACATAATTTCACTAAGTAAAATCTACCAAGGTGTTTTGTTCATGAAATCATCAAGTACACAATATATACACAACAAGTTATAATTCATTTTTTTTACTCTCTATATAACATCTCTTGTGTGGATGATTTTGTAAGCAAGAATTTTACGAAAAACCCTAGCCACCAAGAGAGAAGATGGAGAGAGTAAGAAGAAACGAGTTTGTGCTAGTACACATCCAATCTTTGAGTTCAAGCATTCGTGTGGATACCGATCGAGCGTAGATCGCGAGAGCGGGATGCGTGATGATTGAACAAGCTTTGGATCTCCGTTATTCAACCAATTTGTACAGCTTTTTAAGGTAAACAATATGATCTACGAATTAAATATCTATTTTTTGCATGGATTCTGTGGTGGGTTTCGAAAATTCTGATTTTTTTTACGTTTTTAATTATTGTTTCAGTTGCATTTATATGCTCGAAACCCAACAATGGTATCAGAGCTACTTGAGAAAAGTGTTTAATTCTTTTATGTGTTTACTAGTTTTATGATAATAACATGTATACAATATTCCATGACTGTTATGTATGCGCTTTTGTATGCTTTACATGTTGTTATGTTTATATATGCGTATGTATGTATATGTTTTGAATATATGATATTCATGAGAGTTCTATAATCATATGATGATTATATAATCTGTATATATATACTGATATATACATGTTTTGTGTTTGTTATTATTATAAGAATCGTATTTGATACGATTCTGAATCGGATGCCGCGGATTTGCTGAAATCTGGGTCTGGTGTCCGATTTTGGCGAACGAATATGCTATTTCATATGGAATCGAGCGTCTGAATGTAACTGATAGCTAAAGCCAATCGACTGATCTGTAAGGCATTTGACGTCATTTAGGCCCTGTAATCTGCGATTTAATGTTATCAGATTCAATTTCGAATTTTCTGATTTTTTCAATATTTGGTTTTTACGATTAGATCATGATGAGTATGATATGTTAAGATCAGATTATGTGTTTTAACATGTTATTTTGTGTTAATTGAGCATGGTGGATGGTTATGGTTTATGACCTTAGGTTAATGGTTTTGGTTTTTCAAATACGGCTTGTATGTCGTTTAATCTTGTAATTATTAAATCTCGAATGTAACTTGAGTTCTTCTTGTAAGTTCATTAGATTAGTTTTCATATTTCATTCTTGTAATGTACATGAAGACATGAAGATTTGAAGATCAAGGGTAATCCCACACGGAGGCCATCCAAGGAAGCAATACAAGAAAGAAGACATGTAATAGTTATCCTGTATTTATTTTCCACCTTAGATTGACCTAGATCTTTGTAATTAGCTTGATAAAGATCATATAGGATGAGGCCATAACCAACCACGTTTATTTATTGCACTTTACATATATATGTGCATATGATGAATGTATGTGTAGAGTAGTTTATAAGATGCATGCTTAATTAGATTAAGGATGTATGTATTAGATACGACACCCATGCCATGCTTGCTAAACAAGATAAAATCTGTAATAATTCAAGATTTTAAAATGAACAAATGATTATAAGATTCTCATGTTTATGAAACACGGAATAAGATACAAATTTTCTTTGTTTTTGATATGGGGCGATTTTGTCAAAAGCGAGTTCATTGAACTTGTAAGGTTGTGGGTTTTAAGCGAGACTGTTGTGACTCCCTCACTACCTGGAAATCAAACCATTGACGAATATTGATTTGAAGTATTTTATTCAAGGAAAAATTGGGAATCTCTTTATGATGGGATCATGATCATTTTAAAATTAACAAAACCCTAAAGTTAATATTAAGTTGATCAGATGCCTTTCAGTGAGTCCAATGCGTTAACCCCTAGATCGACCAGGAGTGGGTTCGCCAAAGCGAAGTACTCCTATCTATCGTGGGAGATGTGTTGAAGTATATTGATACTTTTTGACTATTGGGTTTGACTTAACTAAGTTATCATAATAGGATTGTGAACTTAGAGGAATTGAGTTTGGCGAGATTTATTAGATAAATATGAACAAATGTTGTTCCACCAAGCTATCTAAGAGTTATATTGTTGATATAATTGACAAATGTTGTCTACCTAAATAATCATGTTTTAGGAGAAAAGCCAAAGCTGACCTAACGCATGGTGAAATATGGATCTTGGCTCACTAGAAAGGATATAGAAGATGTTCTTTCCGAATTAATAGTTAGGGCTATTGATTTGATAAAAATAGTGGGAGATATATATTATGTATATATATATATATATATGAATAATCACTTGAACATAATTTAATGATCATCTGTAGACTAAGTCATTTTATGCACTTTAATATTGTAGATATCAAATGACAAATAACACAAATAACTTCTCTATATAATAGTCCTTGAGAAGGACAAGCTGACATGAAATAATTTCTGCGATTGACATGGGAACTTGAGGATTGTCCTCGGGTTCAAGGATGTCACTCAAACCCCTCCCTTATTTCTTCTAGCTGAGAATGAAATATGTGCAGAACAAAATGCTTACCAGAAGCAAATTAATTATGCAGCTGATGTTTCATGTCTCATGCTTGTAATTATGAGTGCTGAGCTTTAGAGGCAACAAGAGCATAATGGTGTTTATGATATGATTGAGCACCTTCAAAGGATGTTTGAAGGATAGGCTCGTCAGAAAGATTTGATAATAATAAGGCACCATACTTTTGCATTAATGGGAGAATAATATCTGGTTGGACCACATGTTCTAAAGATGATAGGTATATGTACCTTGATATTTTGGGTTTCAAGAATAGTTTAGAGACTCTGATTGATTTGATCAAACAATCTTTGAACAACTTCTATTCTTAGTTTGTTAAGAACAAAAGGAATGAGATAGACAGAACACTCACTGAGTTGTTAAGCATGTTTAGAACTACTGAAAAAACACGGTAAAAGCATGAATTACGTCCATATTGATGATGTACACATGGAATGTAAATGGGAAAGGAAAGTGGACAGGCAAGGTGAAGATTTGATCTTATTCGGTGTCAAGCCAAAGTCCAATCCCAAAGGGATTTTGAAGCCTGATAGTGGTGTTGCTAAAGGAGATGATTGTCATTTCTATGGAAATAACTGGATGATTGGAAGTTAAATTATTGAGCTTATTTGGAAGATCTAAAGAAGAAGACTAGCAATGGTCAAGCTTCAGGTATAGGGTTAGAATTGGAGCAAAAGTTATTACTCTAGTTGAAGGAACTCGATACCTAATTTTGCCCATATAGGTGAGATTGAGTTTGATAAATTGTTATTACGTGCCTGCCTTTAAGGGATACATTAAATCAATTTCTTATCAGGACAAGAAAGGTTTTCATTTTAATTAAATAAACAATAGTTGTTTATTCTATTTTAATGATAAGGCCTATAATGTTGCACAATTAGTTAACAATCTATATGTTCTAAGATGACTCAAATCAAACATTACCTCTACCATTATCGTTAAGCCATATTAATGAGAAACGCATTTCTGAGTTACATATAGACGGATATGCAAGACTTTTGCGAAAAACCCTAGCCACCAAGAGAGAAGATGGAGAGAGCAAGAAGAAACGAGTTTGTGCTAGTACACATCCAATCCTTGAGTTCAAGCATTCGTGTGGATACCGATAGAGTGTAGATCGCGAGAGCGGGATGCGTGGTGATTGAACAAGCTTTGGATCTCCATTAGTCAACCAATTTGTAAAGCTTCTTAAGGTAAACAATCTGATCTACGAATTAAATATCTATTTTTCACATAGATCCTGCGGTGGGTTTCAAAAATTCTGATTTTTTTACATTTTTAATTACTATTTCCGTTGCGTTTATGTGCTCGAAACCCAACATTTCTACCCATGCAACCCAAGCCTATATCTTAGTCAGGCCTTCAGACAATCAGTCGTGTAAATCTCGACCGACCCCACACGTTTCCTACAATCTCGCGGCATTTCCGTATTTCTTCCCGTGATTGTAGAAATTTTATTGTGTTGCCCCCAATATTTATGAATAATCCAGTCATCTATGAGTCATTTTCCATATTTGAGATAAATCCACTTAATGCGAGCCGGCCTGGTCACCTTGACTGGCACTAGCTTTTGTCTTTTCAATAAGTGAGCTCTCTCTTTCATTATCCCACTTGATGTGAACTCACGATCCTAGCTCGCATATGGATGGGTTTCTGTTTGTAAATCAATTTATATGTGATACGAGTTGGATGACATATGATGGGCTTGCAGCCCACCAATCTGTGAATGAAGTGTTGTGAGCCCGTCGGCCCAGCACGCACTTTATTATTAGTCTTCTTTACTTCAACCCATTGGCCACATTGATGAGCAGCGCGCCCATGAGCCCAGCACGTTGGGCCTTTTTCTCACTTAAAAGCTCACCCTTTTAACAGATGTACCTAAGTGCGAGCCCACCGGACCAACTTGTACTTTTTATTAATTTAAGCCCAACTCCTCATTTTGCACATATTGGGACCTATTTAGGGCCCATACCCAAAACGGGTATAACAACTACCACCCAAAATTTCTTATGCTCTGGAAAATAGCTTCACACTCCTCTTTCCATTCAAAATTCTTCCCTCGCTTTTTTGATGGCCTTAATGAACTTTTGGAATTTGTCAGAGGATTTCGAGACAAAGCGGTTCAAGACGGCGACCTTCCCTATTAGGCTCTGCACATCCTTTACTCAAAGCGGGGACTTCATCTCGAGCAAGGCTCATATCTTGGCTAGATTTGCCTAAATACCCCTATGGTTCACAATAAGCCCAAAAAATTTCCCCACTCGACCACAAACACACATTTTTTAGGGTTGAGCTTCATCCTATATTTCCTTAAAATCTTAAACATCTCTGATAAGTGATGAACGTGATCCTTTTCCTCCTTAAATTTCAAGAGTATATCATCCACATACACCTCCATATTCTTTCGCAATTGGTGTTCGAAAATTTTGTTCACCAACCTCTGATAAATTGCTCCAGCATTAAGGAGCCCGAAGGGCATCCCGATGTAACAGTAGAGGCCTCGATCAGTGATAAAGGAGGTGTGCTCTTGATCTGGCCCATACATTGGGATTTGATTATAGCCCGAGTAGGCATCCATGAAGGCAAAATAATGTGTGCCCAGCCGTGTTTCAACCAGCTGGTCGATCTGGGGTAGGGAAAGTTATCCTTCGAGCAGCCTTTATTGAGGCTAGTGAAATCCACACATGTCCTCCATTTGACATTTGGTTTTTTTATGAGCATGGGGTTTGCAAGCCACATTAGGTAGAAGGCTTCCCTCACAAGCCATTCCTCTACCAGCCGATCCACTTTTTCCTTAAGAACTTCCGCCCTCTCTGTATTGATTGGCCACCTCTTCTGCCTGACCTTTTTCTTCTTTGGATATAAGTTGATTCGATGGCATATAATATCCGGGTTAATCTCCACCATATCAGAATACGACCATGCGAAGACATCTAAATTCTTCCTCAAAAATTGAGCCCGGTCCTCTCTTAATTCAGAGCATAGGTTAGAACCAATGCTGAGCACCTTGGAAGGATCATTCAGATCAACCATCATGGGGATGGTATCTTATATGGCCCCAGCCCTCTCAATCATAGAAGGAATCCTCGGGTTCAAGTCTTCCCGAGCTTCACTAGTGTCTCCTACTTCAGTGATCATTAAACCTTATGTTCCTGCTAGCTCGGGCTGGCGGGCTCAAGTAGGTATCATTAAGCTCTCTGAAGTCACGGCTACCTCATGAGTAACCATATTAGGCAGATCCACGATGGTCATTGTCTCCTTTCGTATCCATTTCCCCCTTTTTAACCTCGCGGTTATTTGCTATGGGCTCTCTTCTTCATCACTTGCTTCTTCCATTATCTCTTCCTGCACCATCATTATGGGTTGAGATGCTTTCATAAGCAAAGCTCCAGGCCTTGGCTCCACCTGAATTCCAAGACTCTCGAAGTAATCCTCGGATAACTCTTTGATTGAAATCATGTTATAAGTTCCGTGTCCTTTAAGAAACTTTTTTTTCTTTCATCAGCCTCTTCCGTAAGAACATCAGCTTCTTCCAATTTGACTGTCTACCTAGATACGTTCCCCCTCTCTGCTACTTTGAGTGCTTGGTTGTAACAAACTCTCGAGTCATATTGGCAACCCTTCAAAAAACCCACCCCCGTGAGAGTTGGGAATTTTACTGTCATATGGTGGATCGAGGTCACCATTTTCATAGCCCTAATGAGTGGTCTTCCAACTATAACATTATAGATACATGGCTGATCTACCACAGTAAATATAAGAATTTGGGTGGCCACATGAGGTTCTTTTTCTAAGGTGACTGAGAGCTGAATTATCCCCTTTACTCCAACCAAATCCTCTGTGAACCCGTAAGGGTACCCTCCTAAGGAGGTCAACTCTTTATCCAGGAAGCCTAGTTTCTTGTAAGGATCATAGGTTAACCCATCGGTTGAGCTCCTGATATCCACCAATACCCGGTATACATTCACTGTCCCAGTATTCATTTTTACCACCAGGGCATCGGTATGAGGGTAATGGACCCACTTGGCATTTTCCTCTCTGAACACAATATCATCGACTTCCCTTTCAAAGAACTCTTTGGGTCTCTGGCTAAGGTGATTGACATTAGTGAGAGGCCTATCCTTCGCCTCCTGGGCGTACCTGTCCATTACCTTTCAGCTGTCTCCTCCAATGTGAGACCCGCCTACAATCGGGTGGATGTTACTGCCTAGAGGTTTTTAGTGTTTGTGCCCTAAAGACAACACTATGATGTTTTAGTTTAAGACATTAGGATTATTAATGTTTATGTTCTATCGATTACTCCCTTTATAATTTATTAATTCTTAATTTACTGTGATATAAATGTTAGATTAATTAATGTCCTTGGAATATGATATGCAATTATATATCTCTAAGTACGTGACTTAGAAATGAGATTATGAGAATAGTATCAATATTCCTAAAGGTCCTTGGTCGAGTATTATTATTAAGGGACAATAATAATACATTAAGACTAGTGTGTTTTGTTGACTGATGATCACATCTCATTGATCATAGGTATAGTGATACTAAAGTCAAAGACACAAGAATATGTATATGTACATGGTGCTAGACAGACCCGATGTGAGATTCTACATGTGTATTGTATCATAAGTAATTCTCACAGTGATAATGATGTAATGGTCCTTAGACCTGAAGTCATTATATTTCTATACGAGAATTAATATACATTGATTCCATTAAAAGTTATCCTTGACCGGGTAATGATAAAAGTGGACATTGGGTATATTATGAATCATATGAGAAATATGAATGATCTAGTTGGGATTTAACCCTCCTATTTTAGGAGTGATATTATTGGCCTCTTGTGTGAGCTAGACTATGAAATGTGTAGCCACGCTCAAATGTTGATTTGATATGATAGTCTACCCATTGATCAAGGAAACTTGGATTAAACTATGATGAGGATGACACATTACATGCCTCTATTTTAATCTATAATATTTGGTTAAAGGGATTATATTACATTGTACATTATTCATGAAAGGTCAAATCGATCACTGATTGAATTATTATTACTTGGGTAACGATGATGTATTACTAGATGCCGCTCATTGTTTACAATTTTAAATTAGATTTAAACTTCGTTGTCAATATAATAATAACATATAGGGTCACACACAAAGAATGCTTGAAGAATTATTTAATTTAAATTGGATTTAAATTATATTAAAGTAATTCAAATTATTTATAATATAAATTAAGTATGACCTAATTAATTAAATAAATATTGATATTCAAATTTACTAATATTAATCATGAAATTCATTTGTTAAATAATTAAGTGTGACTTAATTATTATACAAATAGGAATTTTGAATTAATAATAACTTATAATCAGTTAAGAGTTATAATTCTTATTATACTCTCTATATAATATCTCTTGTGTGGCTGATTTTGGATGGAAGACTTTTACTAAAACCCTAGCCACCAAAGGAGAAGATGGAGAACGCAAGAAGAAACGAGTTTGTGCTAGTACACATTCAATCCTTGCGTTCAAGCATTCGTGTGGATACCGATAGAGCGTAGATCGCGAGAACGGGATGCGTGGTGATTGAACAAGCCTTGGATCTCCATTAGTCAATCAATTTGTAAAGCTTTTTAAGGTAAACAATTTGATCTACGAATTAAATATCTATTTTTTGCATGGATCCTGCGGTGGGTTTCGAAAATTCTTATTTTCACATTTTTAATTATTGTTTTCATTGCGTTTATGTGCTCGAAACCCTTCAGAGGTACCCTCTCCCATTCTTCTTGCGGTGGTGGGGGTACAACAATGATAGTCGAATATGTGCTTCCAAACTTGTTTAACAACCCACTCTATTAACTTCCCCTGGAAGATCAGTGTCTCAATCTCGACCTTCAGCTGTCGATAGTCAGCTATATCATGCTCCGTGGCCTCATGATATGCACAATATTTCAAAGTGTCCCTTTTATTTTAGTCTGTAAGGGGGGATGCCTTTCTGAATACCCTATTTTTCCTGTATATGTAGCATATATGTGGTCAATGGAGGCCAAGAGGGGTGTGTGGGTCTGCTATTTACTTGTATAGGGTCTCCCTGCCTTTTCATCCGTCTCCTTTCCCCAAACAGCTTTCTTTGAGCTCGAGCTACGCTGATATGTCTTCCTCCTTTCCACAGGGCTCGAGGATCGGTCTCTCCAATCTGAAGAATTTTCATTGATCTTTAATTCCCCCGTTGATTTCTCTACCCTCTTAATGGGCTCGTCCTACTCATAAATAGTGGAAGATATATATTATGTATATATATATATGAATAATTACTTGAACATAATTTAATGATCGTCTATAGACTAAGTCATTTTATGCACTTTAATATTGTAGATATCAAATGATAAATAACACAAATAACTTCTCTATGTAATAATCCTTGAGAAGGACAAGCTGACATGAATTAATTTCTTCGATTGACATGGGAACTTGAGGATTGTCCTCGGGTTCAAGGATGTCACTCAAACCCCTCCCTTATTTCTTCTAGCTGAAGGCTCTTCCAGAATTTTGATCCTACTTTCAGCTCAGGAATCATAAAATTGTTAATGGTTTCCTCACTAGCATCCCTATGTTTGGGAACCTCGATATTAAACCGCCGAAAATACTTCGCAATGGGTTTTTCCTCCCTTGGCTTGATGTTGGAAAGGATGGCCACTAGTGGCGAGTAATGGAAGGTAGACTAAAATTTTCTAATGAATAAATCCTCCAATTGTTGTCACGACCTTACGCTAGCTGGCCTCAACTTAGAAAACCATTGTTGGGCACTCCACCGGAGTGACTCCGCAAAAAGTCTGCAACGGGTTGGCTCTTCCACCTGATAGACTTCCATCTTGGTGTTAAACTAAATGAGATATTGAGCCTGGTCCGCCTCTCCATTGAACAAGAGGTCGGGGTTGTGCCTGAACATCCGAGGCAGGGGAGAGGCCCAAATAGTAGCTATAAACGGAGACGGGGCCGCTGAGGCTGAGGGCCCTCTCTTCTCCTGCTCCATCTGACCTAATATTCTCCTCAAATCTCCAACCCTGACAATCTATCTCTCCACTTCATTATCGGCATTACTTGAGTGATGGAAGGCCTGTGTGTTGGATTTTTAACGTAGCGGGGTCATGGAAAAACACTTTTACACATACAAAATCCAAATAAAAGCATATAAATCGTGAATAAAAATTCGAGGGATCGAATCTAACCTTTAAAAATAATTCAGAGACAACGATCAGAGATCCTTAGCAGTTGCTCCTCAAGTGTGAAGCACTCCACCGGTATCCACCAAGAAAACGATGTTAAGGAGGAGGAAGGAGGTGGAGAGAATTGGATTTTCCAAACTTTTTAGGTTTTCGGGTTCGATGTGGGTTAGAATAAAATAGGGTCTATAATAGTGTATTTATAGGCAAAATTTTCAGCTAAAATTTTCCCATAAATAATATTATTATTATCCCATTTATTATTCTCATTAATAATTAAAACACCTTTTAATTATTAATCCTTTTTCTAAACACTTTAGAAATAATTCTCTCTCTTGATTTAATTTCCAAAAATTAAATCATTAATTAATAATATTAAGAACTTTTCTTAATTAATTTATAATCAATTAAATCTCATTTAATCAATTATTAAATTTGCCAATTAATTATTTATTTCATAAATAAATAATTATTAACCATTAGTAATTAATTCCTCCACCATTAAATCATTCTCTTTTTATGGTGTGACCCTGTAGGTTCAATATTAAGCCGGTAGTAGAAATAAATAATAATAAAACTATTTTACCATTATTTATATAAATTCTCTAATTTATTAAATATGATTAATTAATTAATCACATTTATTCTACATCGTGAGGGATACTTCTCAGTATATCGCGACTATCCGGATAATATGAATTCACTTCTTAGAATACCAAGAACCTATTCAGTGAATAGTTACCGTACAATAAACTCCTTCTACCCTACAATGTCCCGATTAAATAAAAGGCATGGATCTCGTGTCAAGCCTATCTAATTCAATCACTTGCTTACCATTTATTATGCGTAGTTCTATGCAAATTAGAAACTCCTTTCTAATTTTATTCACTCTGGCCAGAGATTTCTGAACTAGCATAAGTGGATCAGCCTTGAACATTCGCTTCCTTCACTGGAAGGGGTAGATCCTTTATTGATCATACACTATCTTCGTGTACAAATTCCTATACCCAGAAGAGCCCTAATAATTGTCCCTGGAGACTAAGAACTAAACCAAAGCATAGTTCAGTGTACACAAGATGACTATGATGACCTCAAGTCTAAGGATACTTGTACAACTATCACTATGTGAACAACTGCTGACACGTGAGTGAACTCTATCAGTTGTCCAGCTGTGCGAGTCATGTTCAGTGAACTTATTCTATAATAAGCACCTACATACTAGCTATAGTGTCACCACACAAATGTCTATGAGAACAGACATCCTTCATAATGAAGCAAGCATAGTATGTACCGATCTTTACGGATTATTAATTACCAGTTAGTAATCCTATGACCAGGAACTATTTAAGTTTAGAGTTATCATCTTTTTAGGTCTCACTATTATGATCTCATCATAATACACAAAAAGCTTTACTCTAAACTATGGTATATCTAATTTAAACACTTAAATAGATAAAGCCCGTAATAAAAACAAAACAAGTCTTTATTAGTATCAATGAAATCAAAACAGATTACATAAAAGTTATTCCTAAATCCTAATACATGATTGGACTTAGGACATATTCCTTTCACTGTGGCCGGTCACGATTCCCCCTTCTTCAGGTCACGCCCTAGACTCTCTTTCCTGGTCAGCTCTACGGCTTCGTTGTTTAGTCTTTCTGGGAGGGGTGTCCCATCGGCGTTTGCATGGAGGAGTCACCATGCGTTTCTTTCGTTGGGTTTTTCAATTCTCGGACCCTTTCTCCTCCCTTTTTTCTCTAAGATTGTTCAATTTGAGCCTAAGATCGTGATCACTCAAATTTTTGCCCTCGCGGTCAAGCACACTAGTTGACCTTATGTCGGACGAAGCTAGTTTTTGCCTCGATCCTCAGAGATCTAGCTGCCTCACTTGACCTGGCTCGGAGGTATCTCATCCCACTCCAACGATGCTTCCTTCGTTCGTTCGATTCGCCTGCCACATCATTGAATTCGTGAATCAGCCATTTGTTAGGGCCACTTCCCTTCCAGTTGCACTGAGAGAGCTTGAGGCAGTGTTTATTATGCTTAGCATTCTCGGTATAGTATTTCTCTACCCTGGACATCCTAGTGTTGATTTCATTCATCTGGTTGTCGAGCCCCTCGAGATAGGCTAGGATTGCCTGGCCATCAATGGGCACGGGCGGTGGTGGTGGTGCCTGATTCTCCGGGGGCGTGTGCTCGGTCCCGTTTGAGGTCTTCTTCTTATTGCAGCTTCCTGGTTTAACCACCGACTTGCCTTCTTTAATAATCTGTTCTCCCTCAGATGAATCTCCCTCCTTCTAGCGCCAAATTATTGAAGGGAGAATTTTGTACAATAGTGTTTTGGAAGTTTGTGGCTGGAAAAAAGATATGGGGTGGTGTTTAGTGGCGGAGGAAGGTTGTTTGTGGTGGTGGCTGAGCTTGTACGATGACTCCTTAAGAAAGAATAGAATTGTATTTACTTTTTGTCAAGGATCGACTCATCTCTCATACAAGTGCCTACGTACCCTATTTATAGGGATCAAGCCTCACATAGTTCATGGGAAACAAGTTACTAGGTTAGGGTGAGGGTTTTTCCGCCCATGCAGCCCAAGCTCATATCTTAGTCAGACCTTTAGCCAATTTGTCACGTAAATCTTGACCGGCCCCACACGTTTTCTACAATCGCGCGGCATCTCCGCATTTCTTTCCGTGATTTTAGGAATGTCCTGTATCGGACCTAAAATTTACGAATAACCTAGTCACCTATGACTCATTTTCCATATTTCACATAAATCCACCTAATGCGAGCTGGCCTAGTCACCTCAGCTTGTACTAGCTCTTATCTTATCAATAAGTGAGCTCTCTCTTTCATTATCCTAGTTGATGCGAGCTCACGAGCCCAACTTGCATGGGGATGGGTTTCTTTTTGTAACTCAATTCATATGTTATCCGAGGAGGATGTTATATGATTGGCTTAAAGCCCAATAATCTAAGAATGAAGCGATGTGAGACCGTCGGCCCAGCACGCACTTTATAATCAGTCTTCTTTACTTTAACCATGGGCCACATTGATGAGCAGCGAGCACATGAGCCCAGCCCTTTGGGACTTTTTCTCACTTAAAAGGCCACCTTTTTAACAGATGAACTTAAGTACAAGCCCACCGGCCCAACTTGCACTTTCCCTAAATTTAAGCCTAACTCCTCCTTTTACACACATTGGGACCTGTTTAGGACCCATACCCAAAAACGGGTATAACAATACACATTCAAATTCAAATTCTAACAATAAGGTTAGTATATTTATAGTTATACAAATTTTATTAAAATTTATTAAGATTATTAATAATATAAATAAAAAATATGAGTATTTATGAAGACTCGTGCTATAATAACTGAAATGGGATATAATCTCGTGTTAATTTTGGTTTGTTTGGTTATGCATTCAGTCAAAACTGTTATATCTTCTTAATCAAATGATCATGGCCGTTAAGTCCAAAGAATTTTACTCTCACTGGAAAGTGAAGATGATGCTTCACTTGATGTCTTAGGATGAGGGTTTTATCAACTGCATTAACACTGGTCCTCATATTTCTATGGAGACAATCACAAGACTTGTAGCAGCTGATGGAACCATTGGTGCTGACATAATAGTGGGGAAGAATCCAGATGATTACTCACCATAATAGTAGGATGACATGTTTGAGTCTGTCATGGACTATTCTACAGCCAAGGATGTATGAGACACCATTCAAACTCTTTGTGAAGAATCTGAAAAAGTTATAGAAAATAAGATGTAACTCCTCATACAAAAGTATGAGTATTTTCACTCTATTCCTGGTGAAGGTTTGAGTGAAACATTCAATAGATTCTAGAGATTGTTGAATGGCCTAAAGTTGCATGGAATGGTTTATCTAGTGAAAAATTCTAATCTGAAGTTCTTGAGATCTCTTCCAAAGGAATGGTATTTAATTACTGTCTCAGTCGGAAACTCGTATGATTATAAGGAATGCACTCTTGATAGAGTGTATGGAGTCTTAAAAACTTATGAGCTAGAAATATATCAAGATGAAGAAATTGAAAATGGTCAAAGGAAAGACAGATCTATAGCCTTTGTTGCATCAAATCACTGTGAGAAGCAAGTGGAAGCCAAGGTGGAATCTGCCATAAATGATGTTGAGGAATCAAAACAAAAATTATTAAAAGGAAAAGCCAAAGTTATTGAGACTGAGTGACTCATCCTCAATTGATGAGCTTGAAGAGCTAGATAAACATATGGCTTTTCTGTCAAAAAGATTTTGTAACTTGTAATTCAAAAGAAAATCTTTCTCCAAACTATTCAATAAGGAGTTCAGCACTAACATAAATTTGATTGAGAAATCTAAATTCAAATGATATAATTGTGGAATAGGTGGACACTTTGTAAATGAGTGCAGAAAGCCAAAGAATCCCAGAAATAATAAGGTTGTTGATTACAAGAAGAAATATTTTGATCTATTAACACAAAAAGAGAAAGTCTTCATTACCAAGGAAAAGGACTGGGCTGATGGAGATAACTCAGATGAAGAAGCTGAATATGTGAATTTAGTACTGATGGCTCATGATGATGGTCTTGAAGCTAGCCCATCAAGCAATCAGGTAATCCCTACTGTTATATCTAACCTGAGTAAGAGTGAATGCAAAGAAACTATAAATGAAATGACTTCTGAACTGTATAATTTGTATGTTACTATTAATTTTTTCAAGAAAGAAAATGCTAAAAATAAAGAATCTAATTCTTTACTCGTTGAGGCTACCCCCCATAAACTGAAAATCCATAACCCTTCTGTTGGAAACTCAGTTGCATGAACTTGTGAAATTAAAAAGAGATTACTTGGTAGTTAAAGATGATTTGCTTGATGTGTTCAAAAGGGAGAAAACTTTGAAATATCAACTTGAACTTGAACAAACTGTTATTGTTAAATTGAAAGAATCCAGGATTGCAGCCAATAAAATTATAGAAATTCAAGGCATTGAATCCTTCTGTGATACTGCTGAAAATAGGGAAAAAATTAAACTTGAACCTGTGAGTCAACGGATAGTGTTTATCTGTTGAAAGATAAAGTATCAATGGATAAAGTCTATTCGTTGAAGAAACCAATCAGTTCTTCCAAACTGGAAAAACTCAATAAGAAGTATGGTCTAGTTATCAAGAAATTTGTGATTGGTGAGTGTAGCAAAACTAACCAGGATAAGCAACAGAATATAGGCCACTTATCTAACAAGGATTTGAAGGATAAGGTTGAGTCTAGAATAAGCATCAAAAAAGGAATAACAAAAATGGAAAGACAGGGATTAACAAACACAATAACTACACTCCAGACAAACTTCAACCTTTTTTACCTTTTTACAACCTGAAACTCTTCGGAAAACTCATTCCTTACCTAATCTGATTATTCCGGATATTTTCCGTGTTTTGACTTTTTCAATCTGGATTACGGTTTGACCCGTGCGCGTCCCGGCGTAAAATTTTCGATAAGATAATCATTTCGATAACATTATCTTCATATAAAATGTTTTATAAAAAGCCCGATTTTGATGGTTATCCAAAACTTTTGATAATTGTCCAAAAAAATTAAATAATTATCTAAAACAGGATTATAGTTATCCAAAACATTATACAATCGGATCATTTTTGCAGTTACTTAGAGGCTAAGTAACTTATTTCTCGATCCAAAACGATCCAACGCGTACTAATATTCCATAAATATAAATAGCCCTTTTTCTTATTTCATTTTATTCATATAACCATAATCAACCAGTAAAAAACCGATAAAATACAGAGAAAACCCTAATTAATCGTCGCGTTCATGAAAATCAAACTCACAAACGAAGGCGTTATCGAATTTAGAATCAAGCGTGCCATATATCAAATCGAAGCTCTCGAAAAGTTCTTTCATAATCAATCATCCATTTCAGTGCAGAAATCAAGGTGATTTTATTATTTAATTATTTTAATTCGAATTAATTAGTGATTAAAATAGGAAATTTTGTTCTTGATATTATTTGTGTGATTTGATGCTTGAATCATGTAGATCTTTTCTTCCTGATCATTTTGGTATATTATATGATGAATTTGGAGTTCAATAACATGCTCAAATTGCTGTTTGATTCTCGAATTGAAGAACTAGGGTTTATAGCTTTGAATGTTCTTAATTGAAATTTGGGTATTTCTTTGTTTGGGGTTATTCCTTGAAATTGATTGTACCAAATTGTAGATCGTCAAAAGACGAATCGAATGGTATAATCGAAATCAACGAACGATTCCTGGAAGGCGTTCATCTGGAAAACAGACGGCAGCGGCGGTGGAAATTTCCGTCGGGTTTTCTGGTCGATTTACTAATTCTTTGATTGTTTTATCACCATAAATGAGTTCCTGGATGCTTGTACTCCATTTCCTGAAATTTTCACGCGTTTCTGGATTGATTTAGTGGTGCCCGGAAAAGATCCGAGCGGCGGCCATTGCTGCCGACCGCCGGAGGGGGAAGGGGGAAGAAGATGGTAAAATTACCATTCTACCATCCCAGTTTGTAAAACTTTATAAATTAGTCCCTGGAATTTTCAAAAACTTCAAAAATAGGATTGTTGTTTTACATAATTCCAAAAATAAGATTCTGTTTTTATTATTTTCCAAAAAAAATATTTTCCTTTTTATAATTATTTTCAGAAATTGTTTTTATTTATTTTAAATTTCAAAAATCATTATATTTAATTCTGAAAAATTATTTTTAATTTAAAATTAAATATTAATTATTTAGTTAATTAATTTTAGTTGATAATTAATTATTTAATTAGTCAATTAATTAAAATATTAATTGATTAATTAATTTAATTAGTTAATAATTAATTTTAATTGATTATTTAATTAGATTTAATTATTTATTTGGATTTAAAAATTCCGAAAAATAGATTCGAGCTTTAAAATATTATTTTAAATTATTTCAAAGCTCGATAATTATTATTCAATCATTTTAAAGTCAGATTCGGCTGTTCTAACCCTATTATTTAATTATAAAATGATTCGGAGACTCATTTTAATTCCGAAAAATGTTCAAAAATTCGTATTAAATACTTGGAAAATCATTTTAACCCCGAATCTTCTTTGAATAATTATTCTGATTGAATATCTTACGTGCTATGTGCTATATGTGATATGATTGCTCTATAATATGACTGTACGTGCATTGTTTGACTGTTTTTGCTATAACTTTCAATCCGTACGTCGTAATTGGGTGAAACGAAGAGTAGATAGAAGCTTGTAACAAATAAAATGAGATGAGAAGTAGTATTGATAAATACATGTGATGTCTAACAGAGGAATCGAGACGTAGAAAGGGAAAGCAAGTGGTCAGTGAGTGGGAACCAATTGATAAGTGCTAGTAAAGTAAAAGCACATTGATAAGGCAAATGTCCATGAACTTTCTTGTAGTATAATTACAAATGCTTCTGCTCTTTCTTGTAATGTATTACAAATACGTTTGAACCTTCTTCATTATGTTGCAATTATTCCAAATAGTTCTTGTTCTATATTGCAAGTACTTTGAAGTACTTAACCTTAAACCCTGATTGTTATTGATCTTGAGCCGCGAGCCTGATTTTTTATAAACCATTGATTGTTGAATCCTTGGATATGAACCACACATATACGATACTACTTCACAAATACATATCTACCACATATCAATTCTTGATTTTGAATTGCTTAACATACGAACCTATATGCCTTGTATAACAGAAGACTAATCCTTGTAACCATTGAACCCTTGGCCTTCTACATTCTAATTCTTTCCCTAGATTGAAAGTCAATCTTCCTGTTTACCTTGTTATACCTTCAGGGTATAGTGAATCACCCTATGCTTCAGGATAAATGTTGTTTATGGTTCAGTTTATTGAATTACATTATTTATCATATTATCATTATAGAATTGGATTATTTTTAAATATGGACGAGATTCATGGTCGGACCAGATTCGTGGTCATAATAGGCCAATGTCTTCCTTGGATCCAATATATAGAGCAAAGTTGGGAGCCTTGCTCAGGGTTAGTGCGTGACTTATCAGCAGCCTAACCTTGATTTTTAAAAATAAAAGTGAATATCCAATTATAATCATTGCTTATCAGGAAACTTGATTCCTTATATTATTTCAATTGATCATTCCTAATCTCAGTGACTTCATTATGACTTGCTGAGCTAATTAGCTCACTCTTGCAAATTTGTTTATGTTCTTTTCCAGTTAAAAAAGAAACGAGTGGTAGCGAGGATCCCCGGTTGAGTGCGAAAGCTAGGTTTTAATGTTGAAATAGAATAAGCTAGTGGAAGACGTATGACTTAGTTTGTGTTGAAAGTTTGTAATAAAGTTTCACTTCACTTGTACGATAAATAAATTGGGATTTGGTACGTTTGTAATAATAAGGTTGTGGCTTGTGGACATACTTTGAACCGTTGCGATCCGTGGATTATGGTAAGTAGTGTCATTGCATATATTATTATTATATAAATAAGTTTATATATGGTGTGTGTGTGTGTGTTGTGGACTCCAAACTTCTGAACCGGGTTTGGAGGGCGCCACAGATATTGTGTTTGCCACTTGGCTTTGTGCTAGGTTTCAGTCTGACCCTAGAGAGTCTTATTTAATAGCTATAAAAAAGAATCTTCAAATATCTCAAAGGAACACCAAACCTTGGCATTTGGTTTCCTAGAGAATCTGGTTTTGAACTAATTGGATATTCAGATGCAGACTATGCAGGTTGCAGAATTAACAGAAAAGGTACAACTAGAAGTTGTCAATTTCTAGCAAAAACCAGAATTCAATATTAACCTGTACACTGAGGCTGAATAAATTGCAACTGGAAGTCATTGTGCATAGATTTTATGAATGAGAAATTAATTATTTGATTTTGGATTAAGATTGGAGAAGATACCAATCCTCTATGACAATACCAATATTATTTCCATCACCGAAAATCCAGTCCAACAATCAAGGACCAAGCACATTGACATAAGGTATCATTTCATCAGGGACCATGTGATGAATGGTACTGTAAAACTTTACTTTGTTCCAAGTGGAAATCAGTTATCGGATATATTTATTAAGCCACTTGATGAATCAACATTCACAAGATTAGTAAGTGAGCTAGGTATGCTTAATTTCTCATAATTATTATGAGTGTCTTTTAAATATCACTTTATGCAGCCAAATGTTAAAATGATGACACTGGTCTAAAAAATTAGTTTCAGATTCAGCAGGTTAGAAATTGATTAAGCCAATTCAACTATATCAACGGCTATTCTTAGCAGTTGATAGTCATAATAAACATATGGATTCTCAATGGCTAATCTACCAGTTGATGATCAACTTCATGGATGGCTAGCTATCTTAATCTTAGCCATTGAGAGTGGGATATTCTAAACAGTTGGTAAAAGTTATTGATACGTGTGTTTAATCGTGTATCTATATTCATGACCATTTTAAGTAATGGGTAACCCACTTTTATCTTGCACAATTACTTTTTGCATAAACTAGGAAATTCCTTTTCATTTATCTTAATTTATTCTGTGAGAGTATAAATACTGATTTGACCTTTTCGATTCATTCTTACACACTTTCAAAAGTTTCTAAGGAAAAAAGAAATTTTCTCTCTCTCCTAAAGCAAAAATCACTTATCTTAAAAACCCACTTTTCTCCTAATAATGGCTCATGTGAAGATCATGCCTAACATTGGGTTCATCTAAGAGCAGAACAACTTTTTGGCCTATGTAGATACAGACACTGAGTATACGGAGTTTGTTCCAATAATGGAATACATCAAAAAGTGCAAACTTCTAGATGTCATGCTTGAAGCTCCAATCATCTACTGTGAGGTGGTTGAAGATATTCAGACTTCTACAGAATATGACAACACCAAGTTGGTAATTTATTTCACTCTTCATGATGTTAAATACATTGTTAATTTTGATGTTGTCTCAGAATGCTTTAAGATTCCTGAAAATAAAGTGTTAATCGGACCTTCACATGCTCAAATTATGCAAATGATTACTGATATGGATTATGATGCTCTTACCAATAATTTGGGTGATATTGGTAGAAAGGGTTAAAGGAGAGAATGGAGCTTTTATGTGATGTTTTTATCAAAGTATTTTCTGGAAAAATGAATGGCTTTAATTTTATTACTACTAATTTGCTTAGTATGTTTTACATGCTCTTATCTGACAATTTCTTTAATTTTTATGAAACGTTTTTGATAGAAATTAGTACTAAGTTGGGTACTAGAAATGACAGAAAGAATATTTATTTTTCTAGATTTCTTATCATGTTGGCTAACCAGTTGGTACCAAGTTTAAATATTATGAACAAAACTAACAAGTTGAATAGCTGGATCCAGAACAAAAGAGTTCTTGGAGATCTTGTTAGACTGGAAAACATGATAATGTGGCTTTTATGCTGCCACCAGGTATGCACATGGTAATAAATTATATCCCTACTTCTTCGCAATCCCTCAAAACTTGTTTGACCTCTTTAGATGCTATGGAGGTTGTGCAAGGAACCCAATAACATCCTACCACAACAACTAAAACAAAAATTGCAAAAGCCAAGTCTAAGAAGCCAACCTCATGTATCTCTCAAAAGACAATTGTTATAACAACTTCATATTACACCATAGGGGAGTGTGATAAGAGATGTGAGTGGTGAGGGAAGGGGTGAATATCAAAGAAACCCCAAGAATAAGGTAGGAGAGGATGAGAGTATGCTACCCAAACCAAGCCACATGCCTTGCCTTTTCAAAAGGGAAAAAGCATTGAAAAGGAATTTAGCTCATCCCTAGTGATTTTCTCCCAAAAGGATTCTACTATTGAACAAAGTTCCCAGCCAAGAACAAAGAAAAAGAGGGGGATGAACACTGTTTCCCAAGACACACCTATAATACATGTTTATTTTAATAAGGGTAAAACCTCTGGGGATGTATATGGTGCACATACAATACAGGTCATCTCAACTGTTGAGCATGTGTCTTCTCAAAGTTAGCTTGATGTAATTCCATTAAATGTGGAGTCACAGCCCCACTCGTTACAGGTTATAGTTGAAACAGCAGCACACGGCTCAAATGGTTTTTAGATGGATATTGATTTAATATCAATTTCTCAAGCTGATTCTCTATCTCTTGAAATCATGAAGAAGTCCCACTCTAAACTGATGTTCATCATCTTTTGGATGATTTGTTGGAATGTCAGTCATTTCCTTCAGTCACTAACAGTTAATCTATGCACTTAAGTGTTTCATCAATCTTCACAGATTCTATATTACTGACAACTTCAACTGCTATTCCATTCTCTTTATCAATCCCTATCTCTCAGTCATTAATAAGTGTTACTCCATCGATGGATAGATTAACCACACAGCCGTTGGTAGATCCAATTATTCTATCAATGACTATCACTCGACCTTTGATAACATACTCTGCACCAATCACAAAAGGCGCATAAGTTCAAACAATTGCTCTAACACTTGTAGGACTTCGGAAAGGGAGTGAAAATAATTCTAAGAGTGAAAGGCTTCCTTATGAGCAGGCAAAAGGAGAGGGTGAGAAAGAGAGGCTGGCCATTTCTTCCGGTACAGAAAGTGAAATTGAGAGTACCACCTTAGTAGGTGAAGGTGAAGGTGTGAGGATAGTGAGCCAGGGGCAGATGTAACGACTGGGAAATTAAGATTTTATTATATCATAATAAAGGTAAAATTATGTGTTTTATTATGTCATTAAGTGTGTTTAGTCATAAAAACCCTAGCTGTTATGTGCTACGTGTGTTCTGGAACGTCAGGGTATTTTTCGGGTATTTATCGGATATTTTATTTCGTGTTAAAAGCTTTCGTATCAAAAGTTATACGACCTGAACTTTGTTTTAATAGTTGATATTTCAAATAAAGTAATTGGCCTTATTTTGCCTAGTATGACTTGTACCATAGCGTTATTCTGAACATCCAATTATTTTAGAAATTTTCTCGTTTTGCGAAAAATGACTTTTTTGGGCCCCTTCGGGTGTCAAAAACCTCACAAAAATTATATTTTTATTTTTATAAATTTATGGGACTTTCAAATATTCCATTTCTTTGCATTTTTGAATTATTCACAATTTTTGAGAATTTTGTACAATCGATTCAAGTAATTTATATCATCAAACAATAGCTAATTAGTGTAATTCGAATTCTAGGGTTTATGTGATTTTTATGTTTAATCGTTTTTTTTATTTTAGAGATATCTGAGGTATGATTGAGCATAGGGGTTTGATTGTATACGTTATAAGCTTTATTTTAAGCTATAAAACATGAATTTTGATGTACAAATCTGAAAAATCGGGTTTTGGCCGGAGTTTGTTCGAGTTTGGCCGGAGATGATGATTACGGGGTGATTACGGCTAGTAATTGCCATAAATAGACTGGGGAAGTGATGAGGAATGGTTTGGGATTGAAAACCGTATCAAACGATACTCTTTTGGTCAAGAACGGAGCATCACCGGAGTATGGGGACTCGCCGGATTCTGGGTTGATTCCGGCAAGTTCATCCCGACCCGGGATGGTCTTCCTGACCCGTTGACCCGGATCAAGGCCCGGTTTTTAACCCGGTTTTGATCCATTTTAACCCAAAACCCATTTTTAAAAAACTGTTTTTGAATTTTCTTTTTTCTTTTATTTTAATAAATTATAAAAACTAGTTTTATTTATTCTATAAATTGATTAATTAATTAATTTAATTAATTGATTTATTTTATAAATAAATCTGAAATATTTTCTACAATTCAAAATTAATTATTTATTTAATTATTTGTTATTTATTTTTTATTTATTAATTATTTAAAAGTGATTAATTATTTTGATAATTAATCAACTTATTTTCAATAATTCATAATAAATTTATTTTAATTCTAAAAATTATGGAAATATATTTTTAATTCTATTTTTCCCAAATAATTATTTAAAAATATATTTGAGGTTTAATTATTTTGAATAATTAATTATATTGAATAATAAATTAATTTATCCTTATTTATTTAATAATAATTGAACCATTTATCCGATTTAAACGAAACGAAAGCCCTTCGACTCCGAAAAATGATCCATTTTTAATAAAAAATAGTTTCACCTTAATTTCTTTTGGAAACAAGTCGGATTTAGATATTTATTTACTTATAGACCATATTAGTTATAAAGACGAGTCCAATAAATTCCGAGAATTAGGAAACGAGCCAGATATTGTTTAATAAGGCAAATATTGATCCGATTTCGATTCTAAAAATATTTTTAAACCTAGAATGATTATGTGACTTATGTGCTATATGAATTATGTGGTTAATCGAGTCCTAATTGTCAGTAATTATTATACGAGTCAGTTATAATCATACGGGTAGACAATAAGGGCTACGTGAAATCAGTTCAAGACGTGATTAAGATACAAGTCGACTAAATAAATATCTTTTTTTGATAGATACAAAGCCAACAAGGCGGACTGAGCCAGTATTAGAAAACTATGATATATTTTCAGTAAATCGCGTGACAGGCAAGCTTTTCTTCTATTTTAAATCCAGAATAGTAAATTGCTTTCTTCTAATCAGATTCTCAATTCAGCAAACACTGATAATTCCTGTTCACTTACACTGATACACAATTATTGTTCTTTTGTTTATATCTCATTTTGATTCCTGATTTCTCTTGATACACTGAATAATCTATTCATATTCCAATAGAATACACATTATACTTATCCTGATATATTCCGATGTTGGGATACATCAAAGCATACCGATTGTTCTAGTTTCTCATCTGTGGACTGGATGGTGATGATGAGGATCAGGTATACACTTGATCCTATGAACCGGAAATTAACCGGATCCTTGTTTTGGGTCGTAGAGCCTAGGTACTCGAATGGATCTATACATAGAGGTATAGATCTGCACTATATCATGATTGATCAGCAGGATATAAGTGCAAACTTGTGTCCAGTCTAGTTTATTGATAATTGCCGATGATGGCCTTCATTCTCCTTTACAAGAATACATAATTACAGACACAGCCAGATTACCGGTTCATTTAACTTTCTTATAATATTGTTTATATATTGTAGGCTTGTTGAGCAATTTCTAGTTCAGCCTTTTTGTTGTTATTCACTTTGTTTATTTTCAGTGAAGAAAGAGAATGAAACTTATTCGGACTCGCGTAGTAAAGAAGCGTGTCGGGAAGCGGGATCCACTAATACCAAGAGTGCTAATCCCGATAAAGGAAGGGAGTTTTGAGCCACCTGAGTAAGTGTACTGTAGATAGAAGTGGTGTGTATTGGAATAAAATGAATTTAGCTTAATACTTGTTTAGATAATGGTTTGTAATAAAGAGAGTTCTATGAGATTTTATATTTAGGTTTGTAATAAAGATAATGTGTTGTTCTTGTTTTCATACCTCAACCTTAAAAGATCCTGGATAGTATTAAAGGGGTTAGATATATATTTGCATAATTGTTACACAGATTGGTATTATAATGGCGATTAGAAAGTAACCCCCAGATCTAGACCCCGGATTTGGATGGCGTTATAGCAGATCATGATGCAAAAACAGAGAGAAATTGAGAGCAATGTAGGTACAAGATCATTGGATGATGCCATAAAAATGTCTCCCACTTCATCTAGTAATGCTCTATTCAAAAAAGAATATCAAGCTGTTTTGGATAGTGTAAATCTAGATGCTTCTATAGTTCAACATCCAAATCCGGATTACCAAATTTTAGCTGGTCAATCAAACCTAGAAGCTGAAGCTACTCTTGGTTTGATTCATTCTTCAGAATCAATTATGAGAGCTAAGGATGCTATGTCAAGTATTCCTTCTAAAACTGATGATGACCTTGATTTGATGATAAAATTGGAAGTGGATGCAGATGATGATGATGAATGAGATGATGCAGGTCCTTCCATCATAGACATTCCAGATTGGATATTTTCCAATATACTCCAGTCAAGAGAACTGAATATGGAACTCTTAGCTCAGTACAAGGTATTGCTAGCTATTAAATCCTCATCCTCCACAACCGCACAACTATTGGCTCAGTTTCAGCAATCCAATATCAGGCTTCACAAAATTCAACTTCTTCAGCATAAATATGATTGTGAAGACTTGGTGAATGCAATTAAGGACCTTAAAACTGAACAAAAATAGGAGTTGGATGATAGGCTATCTCTTCACATAATGTATATAGTTCACTCCAAATTAAACAGAGAAGAGATAACTTTCAGAAAGGTTGGATCAAATGGACAAGAGAATGAGCCTCATGGATATGAAAATGTCCAATATGGACAAGGATATGGGTATCTAGATGAAACTACTATAACAAATTCTCAACTTCACCGCTCCTATTTCATATCTTGATGAAAATATTCGAGAAGCTTCAAATGTCCCTTCATCATCAACCATGGTCGCAAGCTTTGCTTCTCCACATCAACTGCAGATTCAAGTTCTTGTGAGCAAGGAGGAGGAAATCAAAGCTATTAACAGTGTATCTGGGAGACTGGACTATGTCTCTGAAGCCACCAAGTAAAAGCCAGTAGCTATCTCAACCTCAACCAGCATTATGAAGATCATTACTCCTTACATATCTATAACCAGATTAATTCAAAAGGGATCTCTTTCATTTAAGAATGAGTTTATTTCAGAATTCAAGTTGTCTGAAGGAAAATCCCCTGTTACGAAAAATGATCTTGAAGGAAAGAAACCCTCTGAAAATGTGCACTTTGTAAGGCCCAAGCCTGATGATGAAAAGATCTTAGTTGAATAGATCAAGAGATTTAAAACTTTTTCGAGATCTGATCTAAAGCAAATAAGAGCACACATATACAAAGGGGGGAGAGCCAATCTACATCTTAACTGGTCATGAAGGTTACGGAGAAGCTAAAACTGAGGAATCCGTAAGAATTGCTCTTGAAAAAGCTGAAGATATAAAGAAAAGTAAAACAGATGATGTTTTAACTGAACACCAATTGCAGCTAGCTAAAGAGCAAGAGAAGGAACCGGATGAAGAATTGTAGGTAGAGACTAAAGCAGAAGGAGTCAAGAAGCTAAAAAGAGTGACTACAAGAAAAAGACCAAGAATAAAGTCCAGAGCCAAGAGGAAATTGTCACTAGATGAACCAACGATCACTACTACTACCTCTCAATATCTTACAGTTCAACTTCTTGAACCTGTAGTAGTGACACCTGGGTTCAACATTCATGGTGAACCATTTTTGCCAAAGGAGGAACTCATTGAGCTAGAAAATGTCAAGATGCCCATATTTCTTGTGGAACAGGAAACTCAAAAGAAGAAAGAGTTGAAAAAACCACAACTAAAACCATCAGCTCCCAAACAAGTGAGAAATTCTGAAGATAAGGAATCTTACATCTATATTACATACATTGATGAGAAAAAAATGCTTGATCTATATATGGATGAGATTCATGAAGTCAGAGGCTTGGATGCTACTCCCAGACTTCCAGAAAGACTTATGTTTGACTACAAGGGAGGTTCCAACGGATAATGGCCTCTTGAGCACATTCTTAAGGAAGGGTACAAGACTTAATAAAGATACTCTTACATGAAGAGAACTGGTGGATTCACTCCAACTTCCAGGAGAATAGTCCTTAACATGATCAATCAGATAAGGAATAGTTGGAATGACAAGGATGCATTGACTAGGAAACTAGCTATTCCTTTCACTGGAAAAAGAATTCACCATCAACCATATCATTTGATAGAATTCAAAGATCAAGATGGTTCCAGAATATTTTTCAGACTCAAGGATCAGCTGAAGGTAGCTAGTAAAGATTATATCGAATACCTCATGGGGATGCTGAATACTAAAAATAAAGATGAAGAAATCTTCAATGGCTTTCTCCAAAGGCAACATGTTTACAACCAGTTAAGGCAGAAAGAAGCAAATTGATCAGCTCAAAATAGAGGAGCAAAGTAAATTCTTATCATTTTACTTGTATTTTCGGTTCCTTTAAAAACTCAGTAGCTTAATGATAATTTATTATAATTTTTTCAAAGCAATTTTATTCAAAATATGTTTTTTTTATCATCAAGAAGATAATTTATGGATGTTATTCTATCAGTCATAAATTCGGGGAGATTGTTAGGAATCACATGTATTTTTGATGATGAGCAAAATATATAGCATAGTGTTTCATTAAGTAGGTGTAGCTATCAATGGCTAAATTTTCATTGTCTAATAGTCGTTGGTAGAGTAGCTTATATGTGATAAGAATTTATAGCATTTTTTATATAGATCTCAATCGATAGTCATTGTTGTAATTGTTCATTCCATGGTCATCACTGACTCAATGGATAAATAGAATAGGATGGCTAATTATAAATACTCGATGCCATGTAATTCTGATTAAATTAAGTGAGTCATAAATGGCTAAGGAGAACAGACTTTCAATGGCTAATGGATCAGCCCATCAATGACTAAGAAGATTACATTGTCAATGGCTAAATATAGCAAGTAGCAAATAACAGTGATTGACAGAGCATATTTATCAATTATGACAGACCACATGGGTTGATAGGAGATCTCAGTTTGAAAAATAGGAGTTAAGATAAAAAGTGCATGTGATCTTGGATAATGAAGAAGAAGAAGAAGAAACATTACATTTCCATGCATGAAAAATTGGAGGGATATTTAAAGAAATATATCAAAATACAATTTAGCCTCATTGGTCAAGAATCATGGAAAATAGAACAAAGAAGCAATCTTGTTGGACCTCCAAGATAGTGTTATGTATTATCTAGCAAGCTTTGTAACTTGGTAATTTATAAACCAAGTACTAGTAGTGTATTCTCTAAGAAATAAGAAGATATAGTTTTTAATAAAGCTTAGTCGAGAGCACTATCTCTTAGAAAAATACTGTAAACTGCAGTTATGAAATTCTTTTAATTTGCACAGATTATTTTTTTAATACATAGCTCAGATGGCAAGTCAAAAACAAACCACCTGAAATTTTTATGTATTGTGTTCTTATTTCAGTTTAGAAGTTGTTCAAGTTTAAAAAGTTGAAAATTATACTTTGTAATAAATTAGTCTAGTATTGATTGTTGGTACATATCACTATCTAAGGCTAATGATTACTCCTGGAATTATATCTGATATAGATGGTTGTAGTGTCATTCAATGATGCAGATTTAGAGAGCAATATTTTCTCTCATAAGTGAACAATAATGTGGCAAATATATTGCCTGGTAATGCATAAAAGGATTTGGAAACAAATAATTGGGTGTTTACTTTGGATTAGGACTCATTATTATTACAGTTAAAAGATGGGTTTACTCAAGAAACTAGAGTTATTTATACGTGGTCCTCAAAATTTGAATTAGATGTTACTGTAGTAAACAAGAAGAAGCAGCACATCTGATGGACAATTTCAAATGTCCGCCAACATATCTTCCCCATGATCTGCAAAAGAAGATATATCATGCTAATTTAGCAAAGAAATAATAATTGTAACATGATTTTCATAAGCAGTTGGGGGCTTTATTTAAATGCATGCCTCTTATGTCCCCAGGCCACGTCAATAGGTTCAGTCATATTATGTGGTTTTTATTTATTTTTGTTTGAAAAAGTAAATAATAATATTACCTACTATTTTATTACCATTTTACTAATTCAGAGAAAAAGCTACATCAAACTTTTTTAAATGCTTTAATATAGTCTACTATTTCATTTTTTTTAATTATATATTGGAGTAGACTATAATTCTTTTATATATTTTACAAAAAAAAAGATTAAACATTTATGGAACGGTATATTTTTTGGTATACAAGGGTTTATGAACAAAATTTGCATTTTTACAGTACTTTATTTGTTTTTCAAATACATCATACATATTCATTTTTTTAACAAATTTTAATGCTTTCGGAATATTATTATGTTTAAAATAATTTTATAGCTTGCGAAAAATTTTGTGTAAGAAGTATGTGCAAGATTGCTATTATATAAAAGATATATATATATATATATATATATATATATAAATGTTTTTCTAATCTGGGGCCCTAATAATTTTGGGTCCCTGTGCTATTGCGCTCCTTGCACACTCTCCTAGACGGACCTGGTTATAATAGTAACAAAGAAATAAAAAGTATATTGAATTATGTTAGCAAAAATTGATGATACCAGAATATCAGAGTTTATTATTAGTATTTTATATTAGAGTTTAGCAGAAGCTGATGTCATCAACATTTGCTGATCAGTAATTGACATTAGTATTTGGTCACTTCAGCTGAAAGTCAGGAGATATCGAAGAAGGAAAGGATTTGCAGAATACATATCAGAATAGGACTTTACTTCTTATAGAAATTAATACATGGATATGTTTTATGATTCCTTATTGATTATGTAGTTGTGCAGTATATAAACACGGATTAAGTTTATACTTTATGTGTCGCGTATTGATACATCTTTTATGTAATCTAGCAGCTCTCAAGAATATCTGTACATCCTTTGAAAGATTAGTTTGTAATCAGTTTTATCAATTAATACAAAACTGTTTATCCTGTTGAGTACTTAATTCGATTTATTCTCAAAAACTGTATTCACCTCCTATAGTTATATTAAGGACCTAACAATTGGTATTAGAGCTTGTTGTTGATATACAAACAGTTTAAGATCTAAAATCAATTTGTAGTGGCAGACAAAGAACTTTAAAAAAATCCCCCACCTCCACCACCATCCAATCAACCTATCAATCATATATGAGCAGATATGAGGCTATCAAGTTTCCAAAACTGAAGATTCATGAATATCCAACATGAAAGGTGAAGAGGGTCATATGTTTGGAAGAAACAGATCCTGAATAGCTGAACAGGATTTATGATGGACCTCATAGGCCAATGAAGCTAGTTGTTGCTGTTCCAGGTCAAGAAGAAAAGATGATTGATAAAGATAAGAAGGACTATTCTCCTTAGGTTCTTTCATCTATTATGAAAGATGCAAAAGTAAGACATATTTTGCATATCAGTCTTGACAGTATCATGTCCAATAGAGTTATTGGATGCAAAACTGCCAAAGAGATTTGGGATACCTTGGAATTCAAGTTTCAAGGAACTACTACTATTAAGAAGAACTGAAGGACCATACTGACCCAAGAGTATGAACACTTTGACTCAAAAACTGATGAGTCCTTGACTGAAATCTATACAGATTTCAAAAGATGATCAATGACTTGTCCCTGGTTGACAAAGAATATGATTTGGAAGATTCAAACTTGAAGTTTCTTCTTGCACTCCCATAAAAGTGGGACTTAAAGGTCACATCAATTAGGGATAATTATGAGCTGGGTGATATATCTCTAGATAAGATCTATGGCATGCTGAAGACTCATGAACTTGAGATGGAGCAAAGGAGCAAAAGGAAAGTACCAAGAGCAAGACAGGTTGCCCTTAAAGTTGAAGAGAAGCCAAAGGAGAAAACCAGGAGAAAAGCCACTCCAAAGGCAACGCTATGATTGAAGAGTTTGATACTGAGTCATCAAATTCTGATGATGACTCAAACTCTGATAGTGAATCAGATACTGAAAGTAATCATGACACAATGAAGACATTAAACAAATGGCAGCTCTTTCGGTTAAAAACTTCAAGAAAATGGTCTACAAGAACTTCAAGAAAGGAAATAGGTTTTCCCGGAAGGGCTCCAGTTCCTCAAATACTGATAAGAGGAATTACAGAAGAAACTTTGACATGAAAGAGTCAAAAACTGGAAAGTTTGACGAATCAAAGGAAAAGTGCTACAACTGTGATGGAATAAGACACTTTGCAGCTGATTGCAGAAAGCCAAGGGCTGAGAAGAAACAAGCCTTAATCACCAAGAAAAAAGAACTGAGATGACACATCAAATTCAGATGATGGTGTTAATTATGCTCTTATAGATAATGGTGATATTGAGGCTGACTCTCCAGAATTAAAGGTACCTCAAACCATACTTGCTTTTGATACTGATGATATTTGTGAATTAAGATTGTTTCTTAAATCTCTGCATGTTAGTTATAGGTATAAAACTCTTAAAAATGATAGGATTAAGAGTGAAACCCTTGATTTTAAGAAAAAGAATGATCACCTAGAATCTGAGTTAATTTTCATGCTAGAAACTCAAAAGGAAAGAGATGATGCTTTGTATAGTAAAGAGAAACTGTTAGAAAAGCATGCTTATCAAGAAAAAGAATTAGTTAAAGAAAGAGAAGTGATTAAGCTTTGGACCAATTCTGGAAAAATAACTCAGGGTTTAATAGAAAATGGTTGTTGGGGATCAGGAATAGGATATGTTGATAAGACTAATTCTGGTAAGAATAATAGAAAGGAAATTGAGAAAGTTAAACCAGTAAATACTGATGTTAAGGTAAAATTGAACTAGTCTCAGTTAAGACCTATTAAGTTTACCTTAAGTGCTGATGCTGTTAAATCTATTAATAAAAAAGGGTCAACATTAGTATCTAAGTCAAATTTAAAAACTAACAAGTATGAACAAGTTCATACAAAATCAGTAAATGTTGGTTTAATGACTCGGAAGCAGCTTAAGCAAAAGCTGAAGGATGTTAAAATAAAAAATAAGGAAAAACATCCTAGAAAGAAGAGGAATGGAAAAGAAGGTATTAATAAGGAGAACAATTATAAACCCATCTCTAATGCATATAGAAATGTTTGTTTTAACTGTGGTAGTACTAATCATCTTGCCGTTGCTTGCAGGAAGAATAAAGGGATAAATACTATTCCTCTTAAGTCAGAGTTTAGGAATAGAATAGTTAGATATAAACCACAGAATCCAAGTTTTCATTATGGTAGTATTTGGCATTCAATTTATACATGTAAAGAGTATCACATTTTGTATTATGACTACTATGAACTAAAACCCTCTTTGAGTAAATCAAAAGTAGATTTTGCATGTGTAAACTCTGATATTAATAATGTTAGCATAAACTCTGATTCACAGTCTTCTGTTGCAAATGTTAACAAACTTAATAAGGCCAAATGATCCAAACAAGTCTAGGTCCTTAAAAATACTAATTAATTGTTAAATCTGATTGCAGGGTAACATGAAAAATTCTTTAGTCTTGGACAGTGGATGCTCATGACATATGACATGAAATAAATACCTGCTATCAGCGTTTAAGGAAGAAGCTGACCCAAATGTTTCTTATGGAGATGATAACTTAGGAAAGACTTTGGGATATGGCAAAATCAAACTTGGAAATGTCATTATTGATAATGTAGCTATGGTTGCAGGACTCAAGCATAATTTGATCAGTATGAGTCAAATCTGTGACAGAGGTTGTCATGTGAATTTTTATGAGGAACATTGTGAAATTGTTAATAAATTAGATAGCACGATTACAATGACTGGTGTTAGACATGGGAACTTATGTGAAGCCAGGGTCTCCATAAATATTGATAATAATGAAATTTGTCTACTTAATAGAGCATCTATGGAAGACAGCTGGAATTGGCATAAAAGACTTTCTCATCTCAATTTCAATAACATTAATGAACTTGTAAAGAAAGATCTTGTGAGAGGATTGCCCAATGCAGTATTTACTCCTGATGGCTTATGTGATTCATGCCAGAAAGCCAAACAAAGGAAAATATATTTCAAAAGTAAAACTCCACAACAAAATGGAGTTGTTGAAAGAAAAAAATAGAACTCTCATACAAGTTACAAGAACTATGCTTGAGGAAGAAAAATTGCCTACCTACTTCTGGGTTGAAGCTGTGCAAACTGCTTGCTTTACACAAAATGCAACTTTGATTAACAAGCATGGCAAAACACCATTTGAGATGGTAAAGGGAAAAAGCCAAATTTGAAGTACTTCCATATTTTTGGCTGCAAATGTTTTGTTCTCAAAACTCATCCTGAACAAACTACAAAATTTGATCCAAAAGCTGATGAAGGCATTTTTGTTGGATATCCACTATAAACAAAAGCTTTTAGAGTTTATATTCTGAGAACAAGGGTGGTCATGGAATCTATTCATGTGTCTTTTGATAATAAGAAGATTACAGGTCTAGAGGATGCAGTTGACCATGAAGAATTGAGATTTGAAAATGAAGTACCATATGCTGAACAGTTAAATCCTGACCGTCAGTTAGATCCTGATAATCTGACAAATCCTGATACAACAAATCCTGACATCACTCTAAACTCTGATGAGCCATATGTCAATAGAAACTCTACAAATTCTGAAGCACATGTTGAGGGGGAGCAACATGATTCACATCAAGGGTCAAGTGATTCAAATCAAGAAACATCATTATATACTAATCAGACTCTGATTCCTCAAATACTGATGAAGCAAATACTGATAGTACTGGAAATATATATTTAGGGGAGTATCAGGAAATAACAGTAGTACAAGGCAAAATGAAACAAGAGACTTCATGGATCAAGGGGAGGTTCTACTTCATGAAGTCAACTTCCTTCTGCAAGAAAATGGACTAAGTCACATACACCTGACTTAATCATTGAAAATTCTGATAGTGGTGTAAAGACTAGAAGAGCCACTGAGAATGAATGTCTCTATCATTCTTTTCTATCTCAAAAAGAACCCAAGAAAATTGAAGAAGCTCTTCAAGATGATGATTGGATCATAGTAATGCAAGAGGAGTTGAATGAATTTGAAAGGAACAAAGTCTGGACTCTTGTACCAAGACCAAAGAACAGGTCAGTAGTTGGTACAAAGTGGGTTTTCAAAAACAAAACTGATAGTGAGGACTTATTACAAGGAATAAATCAAGGCTGGTTACAAAGGGTTATTCACAACAAGAAGGCATTGATTATGATGAGACTTTTGCTCCAGTTGCAAGACTTGAGGCAATCGAAATGTTTCTGGCCTATGCTACACACATGAAATTCAAGGTGTTTCAAATGGATGTAATGAGTGCATTTCTAAATGGTAAACTTGAAGAGGAAGTTTATGTTGAACAGCCTCCAGGGTTCATTGATCCAAAATATCCAGATCATGTCTACAAGCTGGATAAAGCACTCTATGGACTAAAGCAAGCTCCAAGAGCCTGGTATGAAACACTTGCTCAATTTCTATTGGAAAGTGGTTTCAAAAGAGGTACAATTGATAAAACTCTATTTTATAAGTACCATGGTAAGGACTTGTTATAGTACAGATATATGTTGATGATATCATTTTTGGTTCCACTAATGATAAACTTTGTGAGAGGTTTGCAAAGCTAATGCAGTCTAGATATCAAATGAGTATGATGGGAGAATTGGGTTATTTTTTGGGATTACAAGTGAAGCAGGAAAATGAAGGAATCTTTTTAAATCAAGCAAAATATACAAGGAATTTGCTCAAAATATTTGGAATGCGAGATAGTTCAATTCTACCAACTCCCATGGCCACTACAACCAAGTTAGATTTAAATAATGATTCATCAATAGATATAACTAACTACAGAGCTTTGATTGGCTCACTTCTATATTTGACTGCTAGTAGACCTGATATCATGTGTGTTATCTGTCTGTATACAAGGTTCCAAGATGATCCAAGGGAACCACATCTATTAGCTATCAAAAAATACTTAGATATCTCAAAAGCACCATGAATCTTGGATTATGGTATCCTAGAGATTCAAACTTTAAGCTAATTGGATATTCAGATGCTGATTTTATAGGATGCAAAATAGACAGGAAAAGCACCTCAGGTAGCTGCCAATTTCTTGGTGGCAGATTGGTTTCTTGGTTTAGCAAGAAACAAAAGTCAATTTCCACATCAACTGCTGAAGTTGAGTACATTGTTGTAAGAAGCTATTGTGCTCAAATACTTTGGATGAAGAATTAGTTACTAGATTATGGGTTAGAATATTCTAAAATTCCTATATATTGTGATAATCAAAGTGCTATTGCAATGATAGGAAATCTAGTACAACATTCAATGACTAAACACATCAGCATCAGGTACCATATCATAAGGGAACATGTAAAGGAAGAGTGGAACTTCTTCTTTGATTGCATTATAAGGGCTTTCAACAAAAAATGCACAAACTTTGATGCCCTTCCAATCATGACACAGAAAATTGGGTACTCTCTAATTCATGATGTAAATTATAATTTTGGTAGAGTTGTTTTATGTTTTATAGGGGATAGATTAAAAGCTGATAGGATTATAGTATATTATGCTAGATTTTGTCAGTTAATTTTCAATGTTTGTTTCCCTGATACCCCAATCCCTGCTAATCACGTTGTTCAGTTTTCAAACTCACCAAGAGAGCTTTCTCTGATCTTATTTCTAAAGATTCAGAAAAAGTTGTTCTTGCACCTTTGAGGTTGCCAGTGGTTGCCAGGAACTTACTAATTACAAGGCTTCCTGAGACTTATGGTCTGCAAAACCAGAATAATGCTAAACTATAGGAAATAACAGTTGGTAACCCACCTGTAGCTAACCTCAGCACTGCAACCCAAACACTTCCACATACACAATCCACCTCAGTTGCCTCCTAAAAGACACCTGTTGCAAAAATGAAGAAACCAACAAATTTGGATGCTAGAGTTATTATTTGTAATATCCGGAATATATCGTGTAATTATTGTTGCTAATAAATAATGATTATATGTGTTTAGTATCTATTCTGTGAATTATTTGTTAAGTGTTAAATGTGTTTGGATGTTTAAAAATATTATTAATTGAGTATTTTAATTTTTATATGTCCAAAATAAAATATAGATAATTGTCATATCTTCCTAATTATTTTTATGTTGATTTATGAATTTATAGGAATCATATGAATTTTATAAAATCTTTTTTCGGGTATTTAAAATCTATTTTATAAAAACGGGAACCAACCGACGTCATCCGTTGATACATTTTTAGAACCCGAAACTCTTCCGAGAACTCCTTCCTAACCTAATTGCAATATTCCGACCATTTTCCATGTTTTGACTTTTTCGATCCGGCGTACGGTTTGTCCTGCGCGGGTCCCGGCGCAACATTTTCGATACAATATTCATTTCCGTAAATCAATAAAACTCGTATTTTCGATAAACGGGAGCTTTTTATTAAACTATCACAATTATCACCTCGTAGTACGTGTAACCAGGCGCTGAGACCAAGACCGCAGTACAAATTGTACTGATTTGGAAAATTATCCCGAAAACCGATACCGTTTGGATCAGTTTTTATAAATAAACGTACCGTTTTATATCCAGAATGATCCAACGGGATACTGATTTTCCGTAATTATAAATAGCCTTTACCGTATTTTATTTCGTATCAAAAATCATTTGTAATCAGTAATTATATAAATTTCCAGAGAAAATTCATATATTCATAAACCCTTCTGAAAATCAAACCACAAATTCAAGGTGTTAGTGAAATCCGTTTGGAAAGTTGGAGTAACCAAATCGAAGGTCTCAAGGAGTACTATTAGATTCCAGAACCTATTTTACTGCGGAATCAAAGGTTGATTTTATATATTTTTAATTATTTTCGAATTATTTTTATTAAAAATATGAATTTTTGTTCGGGTGATTGTTTGTATGATTCGATGATTTCATGTTGTAGAGCTTGTTTTCCTGTTGATTTTCATATGTCATACGTCTGATTTGGAGTTCAATAACATGCTCAAAAGTGGGTTTAATTCTCGAATTTTAAAATTAGGGTTTTTAACCCGTATGAATATTTTCAATTGAAATTTGGGGCTTTTTGATTTAGGGGTTATTAGCTGTTGATTTATAGTGGGTTATGTTCCTTATGAAATTTGCAATCGATTGGTATATAGCTCGTTAACAGAGGATGCTTGAATCGTAGGGAGTTGTCTTTTTAAGTTTTCGATGTTTCGCCGGAAACCGGCGATGTTCTTGGCAAATTTCCGGCCAAGTCTGGGGTTATTTGAATGATTTGATTGCACGAATAAGTTCCTGGTTGTTTGTAGATGTGATCCGGAGCTTGTGGTGAGGTGAGGGTGCCAGAATCGTGTTCTCCAACCACCCCTATATTTTCCGGCGACGGGGGTGTAAAATTGCAGTTTGGTACCTGAACTTTTGGGGAAGAAAGAGTTTAGTCCCTGAAGTTTTCAGAGTTTGAAAATTTAGGATTCCTGTTTTAAAATTATTCAAAAATCATATTTCCTATTTATTTTTATTATAAAAATTCGATTTTAATTTCTGAAAATTCCAAAAATTATTATTTTAATTCCAAAAATTATTTTTAATTCAAAAATAAATCTGAATTATTAGTTAATTAATTTCAGTTAATTTTAATTGCTTAATTGGTCAATTAATTTAAAAATTAATTGATTAATTGATATAATTAATTATTAATTGATTTTAATTAATTATTTAATTAGATTTAAATATTTAAAAATGATTTAAAAATTCCGAAAAATAGTATTGAGCTTTAAAATATTATTTAAAATTGTTTTCAAGGCTCGATAATTATTATAAAATTGTTTCGAAGCCAGAATTGGCCAACCGAACCCTATTTATTACTCCAAAATTGATCCAACGACCCGTTTTAATTCCGAAAAATATTTTTAAAATCATTTTAAATATCCAAAAGCCTGTTTATGACCCGAGACTTCCTTATAAACGTTATATCATTGATTATGTGACGTGTTATGTGTTATATGTGACATGTTGGTTAACTATCGGTCTATATATATTCGATGTTTACTTGTTTATTGCGTAACTTTCAATCCGTTAATCGAATTTGGGTAAAATGAAGGGTAGATAGAAGTATGTGTCGAATAGAATCGTATAAGTTGAATATTGATAGATGCTTATGATATGTGAGCAGAAGTTGCAAGGCGTAGTAAAGGAAAACAGGTAGTCAAGGAGTAAGACAGTGGTGATTGAAAGCGAGTGCAGTATAGTAAGCTAGTACCAGGAAAGTGTTCTGAACTTTCTCGAGATATTGTAGTGATTGATAGTTCTGTTTTATATTGCAAGTGCTTTGAAGCACTAAACCCTAAACCCTAATTCCAGTTATTGATCTTGAGCCGTAAACCTGATTCTTTCGAGACCATTGATTGTTGTATACCCAAATACGAACCTCAAATATACGATACTACTCCACAAATACAAACAAACTAAATATCAAACACTGAACCAGATTGCTTACACACACAAACCATTGTATCTTATGATTTGAAAGGCCAAATCCTTGAAACCCTGAAACACTGATTCTTTTGTTATCCAATTCTTTTATTACCTAACAGCCAAGCTTTGGAAATGCCATATTGATCTTTATGCAGATTGAAACCATTTTCATTATTGAACGTCCAATGTTGTTAATGATTCTGTTTATTGTTTATTACTGCTTATTCTGTTATTATGTTAGATGTAACACCCCCAGATCCGGGGTCGGGGATCCGGGTCGTCACGGTCTTTCTTTCCACAATATCACTTCACTTAATTAATAAATAACCTTATGCTGTGACCCCACACTAACACACACCACAACCCGTTATAGTCTCAGAGATGAAATTTTAATAAGTACAAGTCTTTGAATCCACAATTTAAAAGTTATTACAACCCAAAATGATTACTTGATAAATTTACAGTTAATTGCCATTATCTGCCACAAGTTATAATTATACATAATTGATTCTCAAAAGTAGATGGTCTGATCTACAATAGATCTACCTCTGCAGCTATAGCAGCTACAACATCAACGGGAAGACGCGGGACGCTTCCCACGCGCTTGCGCTGGGTCTGCTGGAGTCTGGCCATCTTTCTTAACTGTTGTTGTGTGATGAAGAAATAAAGCAAGGGTGAGCAGCAAGCCCACCAAAATAATATGTATAATGATTTACAATATATGAGCCTACTCATAATACTCATGAAAGTCTTGGTCAAAAGAAATGAACCAAGTTTGATATCTTAATGCGATGAAGTCGCCAAATATTCAGTATATATACATATATACTTTTCAAAATATTGGAAGTCCTCTTCCATGCATAATATACACAAAGTCCCAGTGTATAACTGTATATAAAAAAATATCGTTGTAAGGTGATCTCATATATCTAACCTTGTCTCAACGTTTTTCTGAAAATCTTTGTCATTCATAAGACAATTATTAATTAGATATAAGTTTAAAAGATGAAGTTACCAAATACTTCACTACACTTATATCATTCCCAAATACTACTTGAACTACCACCGTTCAAGTTATAATCAATTTCAAAAATTCATCCCACTGATGAGACCACAAGATAAGACTTGAATAGATTCAATCTTTGAAATATTATTGAATGAAAAAGTTATGAGATACTTTATTTAGTCCCGATATATATATCCACATACATATATCCCTTTAAACATTTCCTGGAACCTCTGTTATGTGAAGTATGAACAGAGTTCGAAACATCCAATGAATTTTGGAAAGGAAAAGAATTTTGGCATAAACCCGATATCTCGCTGATCAGGCAAAGATACCAATAAGTAACCTTTTCTACTAGTAGATGGACGAATTCCCCACTGGTCATCACCCTGGTCATAATTAAGACCTATGCTGGACTGCCACTCAGCCACTTATGCATTTGATGGACTCCCACTGAGCCACTTACACAATAATAGACCGTACCCCGGCCTGTCGCTTATGCCGACTCAATGAGAGGGGCTTACTTCCCGAACGTTGGGCAAGTAATCAATTCATTTACCAAATCTGCAACCTTGTTGCGAATATAAAATACACCACAGAGCCGGATTCCCCAGGTTTTGAGCGAGTATTTAAATCCCCTTTAAAAAGGAAGATCTTAAATATAAAAATGAGTTTTGGGATCCGCTCTGACTTTTAAAAATCATTTTGAAGACTCGAAAACACTTTAAAGAGTGTTTGGAGTAAGGCTGATTTAATGAAGTAAATCAGTCCCCAGAATATTAGAAAATATCTGAATATTATTAATTAAATAATATTCCCATAAAG
Organism: Apium graveolens; assembly: GCF_009905375.1. Taxonomy (NCBI): domain Eukaryota; kingdom Viridiplantae; phylum Streptophyta; class Magnoliopsida; order Apiales; family Apiaceae; genus Apium; species Apium graveolens. Next base: position 120,391,225 of record NC_133652.1, read on the forward strand.
AATAATCTTTATTAAAATAATTGAAGTAGAAGTATTAAAACTTATACTTGAAACGAGTATTAAATAACCCAAGATATACTTATATAAAAGTATTATCTTTAATTGAATAATCGAAAATAAGTTTGATTATTTACACCTTATTCTTTAATAAAATAAAGAATATATTTCAGCAAATAATCGGAGTCATAGATCCTCAAATGAATATTCAAATAATATTCAATAAATAATATAAACTGAGTCATAAACCCCCGAATGAATATTCAAATAATATTCAATAAATAATATAAAAGGAGTCATAAGCCCTCGAATGAATATTCAAATAATATTCAAATAATAAAATAAACTGAGTCATAAGCCCTCGAATGAATATTCAAATAATATTCAAATAATAGAATAAAGGTATCGAATAAACCTTATTCGATCCATAGTTTTAAAAACTATATCCATATATATATATATATATATATAAATATATATATATATAATATACTCGGGAACATCGACTCCCGGTTTAGAAATATGTTCACCTTTTATCCCCTATACTAAGGGTATACGCAACTACTTGCTTATTTCTAGCATAGGTATTATGCAACTATAAGCATTGAAATCAACAGATAGATAACCAGATTACGAAACAGACATGCATATATACCATATTAGCATGCTCCAATATATCGCAAAATTTGCTAATAACAATCATGCAATATCACAAGATAATGCATATACATATATTTACATCACAACAACAGTATAACGGGTAGAAAACTTGCCTGAGCGACTGGGGGTTACGAATGGCTCGGGATGAGTCTGGTAACCTATAAGCAACAAGTAAGTTGGAATTAAACCAAAGTCACTTGTAAATCTATACTTTAACTAACTTAGACTCTAACGCTCGTTTTGCGCTCACTGATTCGCTTAAGTCACTCGGGTACCCTCGGCTCCACCATTTTTAATAATTTAACCTTTACGAGTTTTAAAGCGATTCCTTCGCGAGTGACTTACCAACTGCCTAAAACACTTACCATAAATGTTTCATGCATTAATTAACCCTTTTTGGTCTTTAACCTACATTTCAAAGTAAGGCGAGGGAAAAAGTTTCGTTCGCGAAACGCCGTTACTTGAAACGGTCGTTTCTCCTAAACCGTAAATCGGAATCGAACGAACTACATATCAAAACGAAGCTCGTAACATGAGCTATCTAAACATGGCAGTGGTCACAATCTAGCAGGGGGTTCTCGGGTCCTAATGCTATGCACAAAAACAGTCCAAAGAAAATCGGACGTTACGACGGCTATGTTTACGCGATTTCCAATATTTTAAACCATTCAAACCCATTCCAAATCAACCCCAAATCCAACCTCAAATCCATCATACAACAAACATCCATCCTTATCACATCATAACAACCCCAACAAATCCATATTAACCATTTATACTTATTCCTCACATGAACTAAAAGCTTTACTTAGGTTCTTTAACTAATTACCAAGATTTACAACTCCAACAATACAACAAAACCAACTAATCTCTACAAACTCAACCAAACTTCAACTAATCAAGCATCATGCCTCACATATGCTAAATCAAACACATTCAATCCTAATTACTCAAAACTAAAGCTAGGGTTTGTAGTTTATACCTTCCTTGGAGAGTGGAGAATCAAGAGGATGGCTTGGAATCACCTTTAAAGCCCTTAACCAAGCTTAATCTAAACAAAACTTCAAGAACACAAATTTTAGTTCTTGAAAACACTATTCACCATCTTCTTTGATGATTTATAGAAAAAGATTGGCTTGGAATTAGAAGCTTAAACTTATAGGAAGTATGTAACTTAACTAGGAGGAGCTAGGATAATTACCTTGGAAAATAACAAGTGGAGGAGCTTGGACTTTCAAAAATTAAGAAACCCACCCGAGAGCTTCATGAAGAATGGAGAATTTTGTGTTTTGTTTGATGAAAATGAAATGATTTGCTTGGTTGGTTGATTTGATTTTGTTTTTGCTTTAGTGAATTACCTTCTTGCCCTTGGATTTGTGTGGTTACAAAGCCACCACACCTCCTCCTTCCCATGTCATGCTTATCTCATCCACATGATGTCATCCTTCCTTCCTTGTCTTCTTTCTATTGGTTGGATGACATCATTCCCATTAATCCCTTTGATTAACTTCCTAATCGTTTGCCTAATGACCGCTGATCTGCTATACGGTTCGCTTAACTTTCGTTCTCGTTTATCGTTTGAGGGATCATACCCGGGATCTTATTACTTAGGTTCCCTTAACCTTTCTCAATATATTATATTCCTTTTATGATCCTCTCCTATAATCCTTTAATTTCAATCCTTTTTATCCTGTTACCTTATACTCAATTCTCTCCGTATCTTGTGGATTTCCGGGAAAAATCAAAGTGTTCGGAATTGGATTCTGACGATCTTTACATACACTTATATACCACATAGAGTACTAATAATATCCCATAAGATCAATAACAGAACCCCTACATAGCGTGGCATGAAAAGTTTTCTCATTCAGCAAAAACACTATTCATAAGGGTTTCAAAAATTTCCAAAATTGGGGTTATTACAGTCTCCCCTCCTTAAAAGGATTCCGTCCCGGAATCAGATAGAAAACAAATGGGGATACTTTCTTAGCATTGTGCCTTCTAACTCTCTAGTCAATTTTCCCACATTGTGGTTCTACCATCAAACTCTGACTAGTTTGATAACCCTTCTCCTAAGCACTTGTCCCTTTTCGATCTATAACCCTTTCTAGTTGCTCCATATAGGTTACGTCGGGTTGCATATCTATGCGCTCATATGCCTCTATTTATCTGGCATCTGAATTACACTTCCTTAACATTGATACATGAAACACGTTACGACCTGCTACATGTTCGGGGTTAGGGCTAGCTCATATGCTAACTTCCCAAACGTCTTAATATATCCAAGGGTCCAACAAATTGTAGACTTAGCTTTCCTTTCTTTCCGAACCTCATCAATCCTTTCCAAGGGATACATATATCATTACTAGGTCCCCTATTTCATACTCTTTATCCTTTCGTGTCAAATCAACATACTTATCATGTCCATCTTGGGCTACTACCAGCCGTCCTCTGATTAGATCTATCATATCCTTGGTCCTTTGGACTACTGCGGGTCCGAGCATCTTGCGCTCTACAACTTCATCCTAACATAAGGGAGATCGACATTATCTTCCCTCAAGGATCTCATAAGGCGACATCTCGATAATGACATATGATCTATTGTCGTAAGATAACTCAATCCGAATTAAGTGATCATTCCAAATTCTTTCAAGTCTATTGCACAGACTCTCATTATAGCTTTTATCATTAGAGCTTCTGCTTCTCAATACCCATTCTTTTCCAGTTCGTAATCGCTACTACCTTTCGTTCCTAATATTATACTGGTTATACTTTTGCTCGCTAGCGTTCTATAACCTTTTAATAACCACGTCAACCTCAGTATCACGAATGTGTTCCCATTCCGCATACTACCACCACTTTATTACTCCTTTTTCAGTTGTTTCTATTTTCCAAAATTTGATCAATCAAATAGAAGTAAAGGAATTTGTTGAGAGATCACTATGATCATGAACACTTGTTATATCGCATAGTTAGTACAGAAGGTGGCCAGCCTTTAGTACTTGACAAGCAATTAAACAACATGTGGTATCCTACTAGGCTTCTATCACAAAGATAGATAGTCATTCGGCAATACCTCCCCTTCTGGAAGGGTTGTTCTTCTCAGCTTACATGAAATGAAAAGAAGAGAAAAGAACGAACTGAAGAGAATTGTATATATGAAAAAAAATATACTGCCACAAAATATCTGGCTTGGAACCTACCTCTGAACTATAGAGGTTTGTCATAGAAGAACAAAACATATATGTATTTATATCAACATCAAGTATTATAGCATCGCATTTCACGTGCCTAAATATTTTCGCTATCCCGTCCATCATTCTATGGACCCATGCTCTTCCTCGAGCTTATACATAATTACCTTTGAAACTCCCTCGACATCGAAAATCGAATCTGGGATCTCATTCTAGACATCATCGTTACTTGAATTCTATGCTTGCACCGCAACCTTCCTTGTATAATAATACGACTCTCTATTGATAAGAAAGAATAATTATTCACTAGGTAGATACTCTACTTAATTAGTCTATCAATGATAACTTATACACTACCACTACCCGATTAGTGGTACTCAATCTCAACACCCATTCCAATACAACTCTCACGGTTGTAATCAGCTCATTACTCGCAGAATCATTGCTGCCTTACTAAGGTCCACCACTGACCTACTGTAGTCATTCATTTTCCATGAAGTCTTAATATCTAACCATACGGAGTCTATACATGTCGTATCAAATCATTCTAAGGAGGTAACATAATCACCATTCCTGATTCATGAAGAACACTCCTGATCCTGACATACTTACATGACATGAAGCATATAAAATTGCAGAAGAGTTTCAATCAAAGCACCGATAGCAGGTTAATACTATTCTTAATCATATGCCTTCAATAGAAGACTTAACTCAAAGGTTTGTTTGGTCCTTTTTGAAACATGGTCCTGGCTTATCTCAAGATAGGACCTCCTAGGATAGATAGCCCGCTCATGGCGATTACACGAATTAAACCTTTACCAATCTACTATTACGGTTGGGTATTGCACAGTCATCAGAAGGAATGTCAATCTTCCAAACCATAATACAACCTTCACAGTTTTAACCATCCTCACTGTATTATTTTGGCACACGCGCCTATAATTATCCACTTACCTTTAAAGTGTCGGCCACCTCTTTGGCCTTTCCTGATAGTAAAATTTCCTTACAGTCAATGTCATTTTAACCACCTCCAAATAAATTTTTCTACCTTATTTCCGATCACTTCTTGAGTGAAGATGTTTTCCTTAAAATCAGATGGGAAAAAAAATATCACCATTTTTCCATAAGTTATTGCCTCAGTCTTTAGAGGTTAATCACTGTCATGACTGACTCTCAATTATACTTAGAGCATCTTCTATCTTAAGTCCTAATTGCCCTGAACAATTTCGACCATTACTGGTTCAATCCATACCTTCTCGTGGTTTAACACGTGCCTCACTTGGCATCAATATAATTACGTCATATTTCTTTTATCAACATTTTTATTCTTGAGAATTTCGAATATTTCCTTTCTCCTTGTAAAACCTCTAAGGTTATCCTTCAATCGTTCCTCCTGTGTTCCCTATATACAGGGCATATCAAAATACCATTTACTAATACTAGAACCATTGTCTATATACTTCTGAAAAATTTCTCCACTGATCCTTAAAGGTTATTATTACCTTAATCCTTTCCAATTCATCCTGTCAAAACTCATACTGTCCCTATTAAGGGTGAAATGCCAACCTTTATGCATTCCCCTAGGATTCATTTTAAGTTACCGATGTTCTATTCTTAATTCCACCTTTAAAAAAGGTACATGCATCCTTCCATGGATAAATAAAGTCATATATCCCTGATATGGGTATCTTATTCAATCATTCCCACCTCGATAGTAAATGCCTAATTTCACAATAACATCTGTATACAAAATGAGGTTAATCAAAATGGCCTCCAAAAGATAACAACGGTTATCCGCTTTTCTTGCCTAATCTGGTAACGATAACATGGATGTTCTAGAAGATATTGGTCGTGTTCAACGTGAACTTCTTCTTAATAATTCCTTATTTACTTTTGTTGTTTATCTCAACAGTCACCTCAATGTTGGGATATCTTTCATATCTGGCGTCTCCCTTTCTGGGTATCATGCCACCGGTCTTACACTTCACCTTCTTGAAGGTCACTTCCTTCATCCAATTTTCTTAATTTCTTACTTTCTTATCCCCTTAGTCTATCCGCGTCTCATTATTTATCCTTCGAATTATCTCAAGGTTTCCTCGAATCCTCCCAACTTACAGGGGATAAACTATATGTATCTCTTATGCCCTCAACCATCAATTTTAACTTATGGTGAATCACCCTCATCCTGACGAATGCATACTTTTCTATTTCTATTGCTACGAATCGTTAGGGTTTCCTCGTACCCAACTCCCTTATCATACCTCAAACTCTATTGCCGTTATATTCCTTTCTCTTATCGTTATTTCATGAACCAACACAACATAAGCATTGATTTCAAACATCCCGTCATTCTGGATTCGTGTCTTCAGAACGAATCTTGATAACTTTTACAACTTAGATTCATAATTCATCATACTCGTCTGCCTTTGTTCTGGCTCTTAAGCTTTTACACTATCTCCATAACCTTGGGAAGTACTTTCCTGAAAACAATTGACTGAACTTAAATCAGTTTATTATAATCTCTTGCTTCGTGCCTTCCTTGGCCTTTTACCAGCGGGTGGTCTCTCTCTTAGGAGGGTAAGTGACAAAAATAGTCTTTTGTGATCCGTCCATCATTTAGAATCTAAAATGATTCCTATATTTCCTTTAGCCAGGCCCTTGCCTCGACTGGGTCAGCTTGTTCCTTGGAACTCTAAGAGCTTAGCGACTTAAAGAACCTGAAAGAATTTCTCACCGCATTGTTTCCTCAAGGTGGTGGTTGGGAATAATAGTCTAAGTTCTTTTTAGACAGGTCCATGAATTTCCGTATAGGAGTACCGTCTCGGGTCTCCTTATCTCGCTCGACTTTTTGTTTCCTTAGTATGAAATGTTTCATCCTACTCCCCATAATTGGGGTCATCTTTTAATTTAAAATCCTCATTTTTCACTCCATTATGTCATGCGTTCCTTCTATCTTGATGGCGACCTCCCTGACTATCACGTTCAGGGTTTGCTCTAAATCTTATTCCTCAAACTAGCTTTCATCTAAGATCTCATCTTTAAGCTCTTGAACATTTGGAACCCAAATTCTGTAGGAATACCTCATTATTCCCTTCTCATCTTTCTCGGTATTAACCTCTTATCTATTTGTTGGCTCTCTGCCTTCATTCATAACTTTTCTGGCACAATATGATCTTTTCCAATAATTCGGGCTGTATTGCTATTTCAAACAGCTTTTCGGTACCGGCTCCGGTTACCTTCACTACTATTTCCATTTTCTCAAAATCTCTTATAAACTCTCCAAAAGACATTATCATCTTGAGTCTCTCCTTTTTACTAAGGGCATCAGCCACCATATTGGCTTTCCCCGAATGATAAAGAATCTCCCAATCATAATTCTTGATTAGCTCTAACCGCCTCCTCTGGCGTATGTTGAGCTCTTTCTACGTAAGAATGTACTAGAGCACTTATGGCTTAGGTAATTCTCGCACTTCTCTCCATACAAGTAGTGCCTCCAATCTTTAGGGTAAAACTATTGCCACGAGCCCAAGCTCATGGGTGGGGATATCGAATTTTAAATTCCCTTAATTATCTTGACGCAGACGCGATTATCTTGCTGTGCTATATAAGAAGCACCCTAATTCCTTGTGCGAAGCGTCACTACACTTCACAAAATCACCTTTTCCATCCGGCAATGCCAGCATAGGGGCCATCACCAACCTTTGCTTCAGTTCTTGAAAGCTGTTCTCGCATTTCTCTGTCCATTCAAACTTCTCAGTCTTACGAGTAAGCCGCGTTAAAGAGGCTACTATCTTTACAACTTGAACGAACCTCCGGTAGTGACCGGCCAATCCTACCTCTGGTAGTCGACCAAACCATGGTCATCAATTCATCAGTGGTCCTTTATCCAATCCTGTCAGGATCCTCCATGGGATCCTCCTCAACAACTATCCCTTCTAGGACAACATCATCAACCGCTACATCCTCACTATCAACATCATCCGGTCCTGCATTAGGACACTCTATCGGATCCGCAATCCGATCTCCAATTAGTAATAAAATATCATCGCGATGTTGCTCCTCAACCTCAGGGTTCGGAGTCCCGCTACCATATACGATAACGAACTACGCTCCTATCACGATATTTATAAGGGTTCCCATAAGGGTTTTAACTGTCAGTGCTACGTTAGGTAGCCCGACTATGAACTTGGCAAGAGTTCTTATTATCTTAGTTAACTTATTATCTTAACGTCCCATCATCTCTGAGGTTTATAACGCTTAGCTCTGATACCATTTCTGTAACACCCCCAGATCCGGGGTCGGGGATCCGGGTCGTCACGGTCTTTCTTTCCACAATATCACTTCACTTAATTAATAAATAACCTTATGCTGTGACCCCACACTAACACACACCACAACCCGTTATAGTCTCAGAGATGAAATTTTAATAAGTACAAGTCTTTGAATCCACAATTTAAAAGTTATTACAACCCAAAATGATTACTTGATAAATTTACAGTTAATTGCCATTATCTGCCACAAGTTATAATTATACATAATTGATTCTCAAAAGTAGATGGTCTGATCTACAATAGATCTACCTCTGCAGCTATAGCAGCTACAACATCAACGGGAAGACGCGGGACGCTTCCCACGCGCTTGCGCTGGGTCTGCTGGAGTCTGGCCATCTTTCTTAACTGTTGTTGTGTGATGAAGAAATAAAGCAAGGGTGAGCAGCAAGCCCACCAAAATAATATGTATAATGATTTACAATATATGAGCCTACTCATAATACTCATGAAAGTCTTGGTCAAAAGAAATGAACCAAGTTTGATATCTTAATGCGATGAAGTCGCCAAATATTCAGTATATATACATATATACTTTTCAAAATATTGGAAGTCCTCTTCCATGCATAATATACACAAAGTCCCAGTGTATAACTGTATATAAAAAAATATCGTTGTAAGGTGATCTCATATATCTAACCTTGTCTCAACGTTTTTCTGAAAATCTTTGTCATTCATAAGACAATTATTAATTAGATATAAGTTTAAAAGATGAAGTTACCAAATACTTCACTACACTTATATCATTCCCAAATACTACTTGAACTACCACCGTTCAAGTTATAATCAATTTCAAAAGTTCATCCCACTGATGAGACCACAAGATAAGACTTGAATAGATTCAATCTTTGAAATATTATTGAATGAAAAAGTTATGAGATACTTTATTTAGTCCCGATATATATATATCCACATACATATATCCCTTTAAACATTTCCTGGAACCTCTGTTATGTGAAGTATGAACAGAGTTCGAAACATCCAATGAATTTTGGAAAGGAAAAGAATTTTGGCATAAACCCGATATCTCGCTGATCAGGCAAAGATACCAATAAGTAACCTTTTCTACTAGTAGATGGACGAATTCCCCACTGGTCATCACCCTGGTCATAATTAAGACCTATGCTGGACTGCCACTCAGCCACTTATGCATTTGATGGACTCCCACTGAGCCACTTACACAATAATAGACCGTACCCCGGCCTGTCGCTTATGCCGACTCAATGAGAGGGGCTTACTTCCCGAACGTTGGGCAAGTAATCAATTCATTTACCAAATCTGCAACCTTGTTGCGAATATAAAATACACCACAGAGCCGGATTCCCCAGGTTTTGAGCGAGTATTTAAATCCCCTTTAAAAAGGAAGATCTTAAATATAAAAATGAGTTTTGGGATCCGCTCTGACTTTTAAAAATCATTTTGAAGACTCGAAAACACTTTAAAGAGTGTTTGGAGTAAGGCTGATTTAATGAAGTAAATCAGTCCCCAGAATATTAGAAAATATCTGAATATTATTAATTAAATAATATTCCCATAAAGAATAATCTTTATTAAAATAATTGAAGTAGAAGTATTAAAACTTATACTTGAAACGAGTATTAAATAACCCAAGATATACTTATATAAAAGTATTATCTTTAATTGAATAATCGAAAATAAGTTTGATTATTTACACCTTATTCTTTAATAAAATAAAGAATATATTTCAGCAAATAATCGGAGTCATAGATCCTCAAATGAATATTCAAATAATATTCAATAAATAATATAAACTGAGTCATAAACCCCCGAATGAATATTCAAATAATATTCAATAAATAATATAAAAGGAGTCATAAGCCCTCGAATGAATATTCAAATAATATTCAAATAATAAAATAAACTGAGTCATAAGCCCTCGAATGAATATTCAAATAATATTCAAATAATAGAATAAAGGTATCGAATAAACCTTATTCGATCCATAGTTTTAAAAACTATATCCATATATATATATATATAAATATATATATATATAATATACTCGGGAACATCGACTCCCGGTTTAGAAATATGTTCACCTTTTATCCCCTATACTAAGGGTATACGCAACTACTTGCTTATTTCTAGCATAGGTATTATGCAACTATAAGCATTGAAATCAACAGATAGATAACCAGATTACGAAACAGACATGCATATATACCATATTAGCATGCTCCAATATATCGCAAAATTTGCTAATAACAATCATGCAATATCACAAGATAATGCATATACATATATTTACATCACAACAACAGTATAACGGGTAGAAAACTTGCCTGAGCGACTGGGGGTTACGAATGGCTCGGGATGAGTCTGGTAACCTATAAGCAACAAGTAAGTTGGAATTAAACCAAAGTCACTTGTAAATCTATACTTTAACTAACTTAGACTCTAACGCTCGTTTTGCGCTCACTGATTCGCTTAAGTCACTCGGGTACCCTCGGCTCCACCATTTTTAATAATTTAACCTTTACGAGTTTTAAAGCGATTCCTTCGCGAGTGACTTACCAACTGCCTAAAACACTTACCATAAATGTTTCATGCATTAATTAACCCTTTTTGGTCTTTAACCTACATTTCAAAGTAAGGCGAGGGAAAAAGTTTCGTTCGCGAAACGCCGTTACTTGAAACGGTCGTTTCTCCTAAACCGTAAATCGGAATCGAACGAACTACATATCAAAACGAAGCTCGTAACATGAGCTATCTAAACATGGCAGTGGTCACAATCTAGCAGGGGGTTCTCGGGTCCTAATGCTATGCACAAAAACAGTCCAAAGAAAATCGGACGTTACGACGGCTATGTTTACGCGATTTCCAATATTTTAAACCATTCAAACCCATTCCAAATCAACCCCAAATCCAACCTCAAATCCATCATACAACAAACATCCATCCTTATCACATCATAACAACCCCAACAAATCCATATTAACCATTTATACTTATTCCTCACATGAACTAAAAGCTTTACTTAGGTTCTTTAACTAATTACCAAGATTTACAACTCCAACAATACAACAAAACCAACTAATCTCTACAAACTCAACCAAACTTCAACTAATCAAGCATCATGCCTCACATATGCTAAATCAAACACATTCAATCCTAATTACTCAAAACTAAAGCTAGGGTTTGTAGTTTATACCTTCCTTGGAGAGTGGAGAATCAAGAGGATGGCTTGGAATCACCTTTAAAGCCCTTAACCAAGCTTAATCTAAACAAAACTTCAAGAACACAAATTTTAGTTCTTGAAAACACTATTCACCATCTTCTTTGATGATTTATAGAAAAAGATTGGCTTGGAATTAGAAGCTTAAACTTATAGGAAGTATGTAACTTAACTAGGAGGAGCTAGGATAATTACCTTGGAAAATAACAAGTGGAGGAGCTTGGACTTTCAAAAATTAAGAAACCCACCCGAGAGCTTCATGAAGAATGGAGAATTTTGTGTTTTGTTTGATGAAAATGAAATGATTTGCTTGGTTGGTTGATTTGATTTTGTTTTTGCTTTAGTGAATTACCTTCTTGCCCTTGGATTTGTGTGGTTACAAAGCCACCACACCTCCTCCTTCCCATGTCATGCTTATCTCATCCACATGATGTCATCCTTCCTTCCTTGTCTTCTTTCTATTGGTTGGATGACATCATTCCCATTAATCCCTTTGATTAACTTCCTAATCGTTTGCCTAATGACCGCTGATCTGCTATACGGTTCGCTTAACTTTCGTTCTCGTTTATCGTTTGAGGGATCATACCCGGGATCTTATTACTTAGGTTCCCTTAACCTTTCTCAATATATTATATTCCTTTTATGATCCTCTCCTATAATCCTTTAATTTCAATCCTTTTTATCCTGTTACCTTATACTCAATTCTCTCCGTATCTTGTGGATTTCCGGGAAAAATCAAAGTGTTCGGAATTGGATTCTGACGATCTTTACATACACTTATATACCACATAGAGTACTAATAATATCCCATAAGATCAATAACAGAACCCCTACATAGCGTGGCATGAAAAGTTTTCTCATTCAGCAAAAACACTATTCATAAGGGTTTCAAAAATTTCCAAAATTGGGGTTATTACATTAGAATTGGATTGTTTTTTTATAAAATTATGGACCAGATTCGTGGTCAGACCATATAATGGTCAAGTTAGGCCAATGTGTGCCTTGGATCCAAATTTAGAGCAGTGATGTGTGCTTTGCTCGGGGTTAGTACGTGACTGATCAGCAGCCTAACCTTGGTTTTTAAAATGAAAGTATAATATCCAATTCTAAATCATAATTCATTGTTCACTTGATATCGTACCCATTTTTACCTGATGATCATTATTCTCAGTTTTGTAATTGTGACTTGCTGAGCTAGTTAGCTCATTTGTGCGATGTTGTTTATGTTCTTTTCCAGTTAAAAAGGAACCGGTTGGTACCGAGGATCCCCAGTCCAGCGCGAGAGCTAGGGGTTCAGGTTGATCGAGCTGAGCTAGTAGGCTTCTTTTGGGATAATATAAGTTTGTAAAAGTTTGTAATAATGTTTAATACTCAGTTCTGAGTTTGGATAGTTGGGATTTGTACGGTTTGTAATATAAGTGTGTGTTTGGCTTGTGTGCATACTTTAACCTGTTGCGGTTCGTGATAGTTGGTAAGTAGGGTCACTACATATTATTATTATCTGTATTATTATTATAAGCAGGTTATAAATAGTGTGTGTGTGGACCCCAAACTTCTGACCCGGGTTTGGAGGGCGCCACAGGTTTGGTATCAGAGCTACAGGTTATAAGTCACTGACACAAGCCTAGGTTGACGGGAATGTGTAGAGGGTTAGGATTAGAAGTAAGAAATAGAAAGATAGAACGTCGAGAGGTTGAGTGCTACGGTATAACAGGTATTAGTATAATTCGCGTCGTGGTTCGAGATCCTTATATTGCGATATGATTTCAGATAGCAGCGATGGCCGACTCTTTCATCCCCGTATCAGCTGATCACTCAGAGCCTTCAGTTGGAGTACCATTATCAGATCCACGTCCTGTTATTCCACCATCATTGGTTATTCTACCTCCACCGGTGTTGCAGCCCATACCACTGCAGGCTATTCCACCCCCAGGCATGAGGCCACCTATCAGAGGACCTCCACCAGCTGATTCAGATTCCACTGGGCATTCAGTTGCGAGTGCCCCATTCCAGTCTACATTGCCCCCAGTTCCTTACTACCGGTATGAGGCTCTTCTATTGGTGCGTGATTCCTTGTTGGCCCAGATCAGAGAGCTACAGCATATCATTAGGACTACCGATGTTGATCGTGGTGTGAGGGATCTTCGAGAGGAGATTCATGTGACACGGAGGGTTCTTGAGGCTAGGCTACATGGAGCTACACTACCTGGCAGAGGCCCTGATGCATTGATGGGATAGGCTACTGAGGTGATGGAGGACTTTGAGAGGTTGGGAGGACCAGAGTTTCCTTGGAGTTGAGTCAGAGATCCAGAGATAGAGATGCTGATCAGTGTTGTTTTGGTTATATACAGTAGTGTGTAGTATGTATCAGTAGACTTTTGAGTTGTATTTAGAGACTAGTTATGCTGACTAGTGAGTAGGTTGTTGTACCCTTTTGCTTTTACTTTCGAAGCGTCTTTACACTTGTACTACCCAAAACTTTTGATCTATATATATCAGTACCTTTTCCTTTCCAGCACTGTCATTTACTTTACTGCACCTGTTTTACTTTACCTTATTTATTGCACCAGTTATACCCCTGTGATACCATATACCCTGTTTTCCATAACTGTTTATATTCTGTAAAGAAGCATGCAATTTACTTAGTCCAACTGTTACAACCGTTTTCAAAAAGAGATATTTCTGTTTTACAAAACTTTTCTTTTATGCAAAAGATTTGATTTAAAAGCTAAATAAGTTGTTTGATTCTTTACAGAAAATGCCTCCCAGAAGAAATACCCGCACCAACACCCAGAATGAAGAAACCAACAACAATAACAACCAAGATGATACAAACCAGAATGTAAACCCAGGACCCATAGACCCAGCAATAGCCCAGATTCTCCAAATCTAGGCCCAACAAACAGTTCACCTGGCACAACAACAACAAAGACAGACCAATCCCCAGGTAACTTTTAAAACTTTTCAGGCAATAAACCCACCAGAATTCAAGGCTTCCTTAGAGCCGATCGAAGCAAATGTTTGGTTAAAGGAAATAGAGAAGGCATTCACCTTAGTGAAAGTGAAAGAGGAGCAGAAGGTTGAGTTTGCAAGTTACTATTTTAAGAATGAGGCCACCTATTGGTGGGAGATGGTGAAGACATTGGAAGGTACAGATGTTATTACTTGGGAAAGGTTTAAGGAATTGTTTTAAGAAAAGTATTTTCCTCAGTTTGTTCAGGATCAGATGGAGTTGAAATTTTTAGAATTAAAGCAAGGAAATATGTCGGTGGCAGATTATGAGAGTAAGTTTGAGGAATTGTCAAGGTATGTGTCGTCGTATGTGGATACTGACAGGAAGAAGGCTAAGAGATTCCAGCAAGGTTTGAAGCCATGGATCAGAGGGAAGGTAGCCATTTTTGAATTGGATACCTATGCAAGAGTTGTACAGAAGGCTATGATCTCAGAGACAGAGAGTAAGATGTCACAGAAGGAGAGAGAAAGCAAGAAAAGGAAATTTGAAGGGAATGAAGGTCAGTCACAACCAGGGAAGTTTCCAAATTTTAAGAAGGGCAAGTTTCAGCCAGGGAGGAATTTTAATTTCAAGAGACAAAATGCAAGCGACGGAGGCCAGGGCAACCGTCCAGTTAATGCGAATCAGCCGAATCAGTTGAGACTAACTTTTCCAGATTGTCAGGTATGTGGAAAGAAATATGGAGGAGTTTGTAATAAGTTAAATGTGGTTTGTTTTAAGTGCAACCAGAAAGGGCACTATTCAAGGGAGTGTCGGAATCAGCCGCAAGAGAGCCATCAAACAAGGACCAACCTATCCGGAATCCAGCCGTTAAGGTTCCAGCCATTGGATTTACGTGCTTTAAATATGGAAAGCCAGGACATATGGCCAGGGATTGCAAGACACCAGCCCCAGTCAGTAATGCATTGAGGATTATGGGATCTACCCCAGCAGTGAGTGAGATTCCAAGGGCTAGAGTTTTTGACATGTCTGTGAAGGATGTTATCCAGGATACTTATGTCGTGGCAGGTACACTTAATGTGAATTCTTTATGTGCCAAAGTGTTAATAGATTCGGGAGCAACACGATCATTTATTTCACAAGATTTTGTTAGTAAGTTAAATTGTCCAGTTGAGTATTTAAATGAAATAATGACTGTGGAATTAGCAAATCAAGAACGAGTATCTGTTAATCAAGTTTGTGGGAATTGTGAGATTGAGATTTCTGGTAGTAAGTTTTGTGTAGATTTGATACCATTTAAGTTAGGAAAATTTGACGTTATCTTAGGAATGGATTGGTTATCTAAGCATGATTCCCAGATATATTGTCGAAATAAGAAGGTAATGGTGAAGACACCAGATGAAAGAATAGTAACGTTCAAGGGCCAGAAGCAAGTAAAGAAATTCTTAACGATAATTCAAGCCAAGAAGTTACTACGGCAAGGATGCGAGCATTTCGTGGAATATGTGATTGACAGAAGTCAAGAGCCAGCAATACTTGAAGATATTTCAGTAGTGAATGAATTTCCAGACGTGTTTCCCGATGAGTTACCAGGACTTTCTCCAGATAGAGAAATTGAGTTTGCGATCGATTTAGCACCTGGAACAAAACCAGTATCCAAGGCCCCGTACAGAATGGCGCCCATTGAAATGAAGGAGCTAGCGAAGCAATTGCAAGAATTATTAGAGAAAGGAGTAATCAGACCCAGTATATCCCCGTGGGGAGCCCCGGTATTATTTGTCAAGAAGAAAGATGGAAACATGAGACTGTGCATCGACTATAGAGAGCTCAACAAGCTTACAATCAAGAACAAGTACCCGTTACCCAGAATAGATGATTTGTTTGACCAATTGAAGGGAGCCAAGTACTTCTCCAAGATTGATTTAAGATCGGGATATCATCAACTGAAAATCAAGCCAGAAGATATACCAAAGACAGCTTTCAGAACAAGGTATGGACATTATGAATTTTTAGTAATGTCTTTTGGATTAACCAATGCCCCGGCAGTGTTTATGGACCTGATGAACAGAATCTTCAAGGAATACTTGGACAAGTTCTATATTGTGTTTATAGACGATATTTTGTGTAACACCCCCAGATCCGGAGTCGGGGATCCGGGTCGTCACGGTCTTTCTTTCCACAATATCACTTAACTTAATTAATAATAAATAACCTCATACTGTGACCCCACACTAACACACACCACAACCCGTTATAGTCTCAGAGATGAAATTGAAATAAGTACAAGTTCTTGAATCCATAATTTAAAAGTTATTACAACCCAAAATGATTACTTGATAAGTTTACAGTTAATTGCCATTATCTGCCACAAGTTATAATTATACAATATTTGGTTCCCAAAAGTAGAATGCCTGATCTACCAATAGATCTATCTTTGAAGCTATAGCAGCTACAACATCAACGGGAAGACGCGGGACGCTTCCCACGCGCATGCGCTGGGCCTGCTTGAGTCTGGCCATCTTTCCTAACTGTTGTTGTGTGATGAAGAAATAAAGCAAGAGTGAGCATTACAGCTCGCAAGATAATATATAGCGTAAACAATAATGCAAGTATCTAAATGGATAACTTACTAGAATCCTTTATCAAGTGTAAGGTAGATACTTACTGGATATAAGCTTAAAGGAAGATGAAGTTACGAATTACTTCTTTATACTTATACCATTTTATAAAGCTACTTGAACTACCACTGTTCAAACTATTATAGGTTTCAAAAGGTCATCCCATAGATGAGACCACAAGTTAAGACTTGAATAGATTAAATCTTTGAAATATTATTGAATGAAATGAAGTTACGAGATACTTCATTAAGTCCCGATATATATCCACATATATATCTCTTATACATTTCTTGGAGACCTCTGTCATGTAAAGTATGAACAGAGTTTGTAACATCCAATGAATTTTTTGGAAAGGAAAAGAATTGTGGCATAAACCCGATATCTTGCTGATCAGGCAAAGATACCAATAAGTAACCTTTTCTACTGTAGATGGATGAATTCCTCGCCGGTCATCACCCTGGCCGCATTAGGACCTTGCGCTAGACCGTTACCCGGCCACTCACGCGTGGATGGAATGTCACCCAGCCTCTTACACCTTCATAGACCGTACCCCGGCCTATCTCTTATGTCAACTCAATTAGATGGACTTACTTCCCGAACATTGGGCAAATAATCAAATTGTTTTCTCAAAACAGCAACCACGTTGCGAATATAAAATACACCACAGAGCCGGATCCCTTATATTTTTGAGCGAGTATTCAAGTCCCCTTCGAAAGGAAGATCTTAAATTTGAAAACGAGTTTTGGGATCCGCTCTAACTTTTAAAATCATTTTGAAGACTCGAAAACATTTTTGAGAATGTTTGGAGTAAAGCTGATTTAATGAAATAAATCAGTCCCGATATATTAGAAAATATCTGAATATTATTATTTAAATAATATTTCCCATAAGGATAATCCTTATAAAAATAATTGAAGTAAAAGTTTTAAAACTTATACTTGAAATGAATAATAAATAACCAAAGATATACTTATGCGAAAGTACGATCTTTATTTGAATAATCGAAAATAAGTTTGATTATCGAAACATTATTCTTTAATAAAATAAAGAATACTATTTAATAAATAAGCGGAGTCATAAGTCCACGAATGAATATTCAAAATAATATTCATTAAATAAAATAAATGGAGTCATAAGTCCTCGAATGAATATTCAACTAATAATATTCATTAAATAAAATAAACGGAGTCATAAGTCTTCGAATGAATATTCAACTAATATTCATTAAATAAAATAAACGGAGTCATAAGTCCTCGAATGAATATTCAACTAATAATATTCATTAAATAAAATAAACAGAGTCATAAGTCCTCGAATGAATATTCAACTAATATACAAGGAATTTGCTCAAAATATTTGGAATGCGAGATAGTTCAATTGTACCAACTCCCATGGCCACTACAACCAAGTTAGATTTGAATAATGATTCATCAATAGATATAACTAACTACAGAGCTTTGATTGGCTCACTTTTATATTTGACTGCTAGTAGACCTGATATCATGTGTGTTATCTGTCTGTATACAAGGTTCCAAGATGATCCAAGGGAACCACATCTATTAGCTATCAAAAAATACTTAGATATCTCAAAAGCACCATGAATCTTGGATTATGGTATCCTAGAGATTCAAACTTTAAGCTAATTGGATATTCAGATGCTGATTTTATAGGATGCAAAATAGACAGGAAAAGCACCTCAGGTAGCTGCCAATTTCTTGGTGGCAGATTGGTTTCTTGGTTTAGCAGGAAACAAAAGTCAAT
The DNA here is from genome assembly GCF_009905375.1 of Apium graveolens. NCBI lineage: Eukaryota > Viridiplantae > Streptophyta > Magnoliopsida > Apiales > Apiaceae > Apium > Apium graveolens. The sequence continues at coordinate 120,409,932 of NC_133652.1, forward strand.
TTCCACATCAACTGCTGAAGTTGAGTACATTGTTGTAAGAAGCTATTGTGCTCAAATACTTTGGATGAAGAATTAGTTACTAGATTATGGGTTAGAATATTCTAAAATTCCTATATATTGTGATAATCAAAGTGCTATTGCAATGATAGGAAATCTAGTACAACATTCAATGACTAAACACATCAGCATCAGGTACCATATCATAAGGGAACATGTAAAGGAAGAGTGGAACTTCTTCTTTGATTGCATTATAAGGGCTTTCAACAAAAAATGCACAAACTTTGATGCCCTTCCAATCATGACACAGAAAATTGGGTACTCTCTAATTCATGATGTAAATTATGATTTTGGTAGAGTTGTTTTATGTTTTATAGGGGATAGATTAAAAGCTGATAGGATTATAGTATATTATGCTAGATTTTGTCAGTTAATTTTCAATGTTTGTTTCCCTGATACCCCAATCCCTGCTAATCACGTTGTTCAGTTTTCAAACTCACCAAGAGAGCTTTCTCTGATCTTATTTCTAAAGATTCAGAAAAAGTTGTTCTTGCACCTTTGAGGTTGCCAGTGGTTGCCAGGAACTTACTAATTACAAGGCTTCCTGAGACTTATGGTCTGCAAAACCAGAATAATGTTAAACTATAGGAAATAACAGTTGGTAACCCACCTGTAGCTAACCTCAGCACTGCAACCCAAACACTTCCACATACACAATCCACCTCAGTTGCCTCCTAAAAGACACCTGTTGCAAAAATGAAGAAACCAACAAATTTGGATGCTAGAGTTATTATTTGTAATATCCGGAATATATCGTGTAATTATTGTTGCTAATAAATAATGATTATATGTGTTTAGTATCTATTCTGTGAATTATTTTAAAGTGTTAAATGTGTTTGGATGTTTAAAAATATTATTAATTGAGTATTTTAATTTTTATATGTCCAAAATAAAATATAGATAATTGTCATATCTTCCTAATTATTTTTATGTTGATTTATGAATTTATAGGAATCATATGAATTTTATAAAATCTTTTTTCGGGTATTTAAAATCTATTTTATAAAAACGGGAACCAACCGACGTCATCCGTTGATACGTTTTTAGAACCCGAAACTCTTCCGAGAACTCCTTCCTAACCCAATTGCAATATTCCGACCATTTTCCATGTTTTGACTTTTTCGATCCGGCGTACGGTTTGTCCTGCGCGGGTCCCGGCGCAACATTTTCGATACAATATTCATTTCGGTAAATCAATAAAACTCGTATTTTCGATAAACGGGAGCTTTTTATTAAACTATCACAATTATCACCTCGTAGTACGTGTAACCAGGCACTGAGACCAAGACCGCAGTACAAATTGTACTGATTTGGAAAATTATCCCGAAAACCGATACCGTTTGGATCAGTTTTTATAAATAAACGTACCGTTTTATATCCGGAATGATCCAACGGGATACTGATTTTCCGTAATTATAAATAGCCTTTACCGTATTTTATTTCGTATCAAAAATCATTTGCAATCAGTAATTATATAAATTTCCAGAGAAAATTCATATATTCATAAACCCTTCTGAAAATCAAACCACGAATTCAAGGTGTTAGTGAAATCCGTTTGGAAAGTTGGAGTAACCAAATCGAAGGTCTCAAGGAGTACTATCAGATTCCAGAACCTGTTTTATTGCGGAATCAAAGGTTGATTTTATATATTTTTAATTATTTTTGAATTATTTTTATTAAAAATATGAATTTTTGTTCGGGTGATTGTTTGTATGATTCGATGATTTCATGTTGTAGAGCTTGTTTTCCTGTTGATTTTCATATGTCATACGTCTAATTTGGAGTTCAATAACATGCTCAAAAGTGGTTTTAATTCTCGAATTTTAAAATTAGGGTTTTTAACCCGTATGAATGTTTTCAATTGAAATTTGGGGCTTTTTGATTTAGGGGTTATTAGCTGTTGATTTATAGTGGGTTATGTTCCTTATGAAATTTGCAATCGATTGGTATATAGCTCGTTAACAGAGGATGCTTGAATCGTAGGGAGTTGTCTTTTTAAGTTTTCGATGTTTCGCCGGAAACCGGCGATGTTCTTGGCAAATTTCCGGCCAAGTCTGGGGTTATTTGAATGATTTGATTGCACGAATAAGTTCCTGGTTGTTTGTAGATGTGATCCGGAGCTTGTGGTGAGGTGAGGGTGCCGGAATCGTGTTCTCCGACCACCCCTATATTTTCCGGCGACGGGGGTGTAAAATTGCAGTTTGGTACCTGAACTTTTAGGGAAGAAACAGTTTAGTCCCTGAAGTTTTCAGAGTTTGAAAATTTAGGATTCCTGTTTTAAAATTATTCAAAAATCATATTTCCTATTTATTTTTATTATAAAAAATCGATTTTAATTTCTGAAAATTCCAAAAATTATTATTTTAATTCCAAAAATTATTTTTAATTCAAAAATAAATCTGAATTATTAGTTAATTAATTTCAGTTAATTTTTAATTGCTTAATTGGTCAATTAATTTAAAAATTAATTGATTAATTGATATAATTAATTATTAATTGATTTTAATTAATTATTTAATTAGATTTAAATATTTAAAAATGATTTAAAAATTCCGAAAAATAGTATTGAGCTTTAAAATATTATTTAAAATTATTTTCAAGGCTCGATAATTATTATAAAATTGTTTCGAAGCCAGAATTGGCCAACCGAACCCTATTTATTACTCCAAAATTGATCCAACGACCCGTTTTAATTCCGAAAAATATTTTTAAAATCATTTTAAATATCCGAAAGCCTGTTTATGACCCGAGACTTCCTTATAAACGTTATATCATTGATTATGTGACGTGTTATGTGTTATATGTGACATGTTGGTTAACTATCGGTCTATATATATTCGATGTTTACTTGTTTATTGCGTAACTTTCAATCCGTTAATCGGATTTGGGTAAAATGAAGGGTAGATAGAAGTATGTGTCGAATAGAATCGTATAAGTTGAATATTGATAGATGCTTATGATATGTGAGCAGAAGTGGCAAGGCGTAGGAAAGGAAAACAGGTAGTCAAGGAGTAAGACAGTGGTGATTGAAAGCGAGTGCAGTATAGTAAGCTAGTACCAGGCAAGTGTTCTGAACTTTCTCGAGATATTGTAGTGATTGATAGTTCTGTTTTATATTGCAAGTGCTTTGAAGCACTAAACCCTAAACCCTAATTCCAGTTATTGATCTTGAGCCGTAAACCTGATTCTTTCGAGACCTTTGATTGTTGTATACCCAAATATGAACCTCAAATATACGATACTACTCCACAAATACAAACAAACTAAATATCAAACACTGAACCAGATTGCTTACACACACAAACCATTATATCTTATGATTTGAAAGGCCAAATCCTTGAAACCCTGAAACACTGATTCTTTTGTTATCCAATTCTTTTATTACCTAACAGCCAAGCTTTGGAAATGCCATATTGATCTTTATGCAGATTGAAACCATTTTCATTATTGAACGTCCAATGTTGTTAATGATTATGTTTATTGTTTATTACTGCTTATTCTGTTATTATGTTAGAATTGGATTGTTTTTTTATAAAATTGTGGACCAGATTCGTGGTCAGACCATATAATGGTCAAGTTAGGCCAATGTGTGCCTTGGATCCAGATTTAGAGCAGTGATGTGTGCTTTGCTCGGGGTTAGTACGTGACTGATCAGCAGCCTAACCTTGGTTTTTAAAATAAAAGTATAATATCCAATTCTAAATCATAATTCATTGTTCACTTGATATCGTACCCATTTTAACCTGATGATCATTATTCTCAGTTTTGTAATTGTGACTTGCTGAGCTAGTTAGCTCATTTGTGCGATGTTGTTTATGTTCTTTTCCAGTTAAAAAGGAACCGGTTGGTACCGAGGATCCCCAGTCCAGCGTGAGAGCTAGGGGTTCAGGTTGATCGAGCTGAGCTAGTAGGCTTCTTTTGGGATAATATAAGTTTGTAAAAGTTTGTAATAATATTTAATACTCAGTTCTGAGTTTAGATAGTTGGGATTTGTACGGTTTGTAATATAAGTGTATGTTTGGCTTGTGTGCATACTTTAACCTGTTGCGGTTCGTGATAGTTGGTAAGTAGGGTCACTACATATTATTATTATCTGTATTATTATTATAAGCAGGTTATAAATAGTGTGTGTGTGGACCCCAAACTTCTAACCCGGGTTTGGAGGGCGCCACAGGTTTGGTATCAGAGCTACATGTTATAAGTCACTGACACAAGCCTAGGTTGACGGGAATGTGTAGAGGGTTAGGATTAGAAGTAAGAAATAGAAAGATAGAACGTCGAGAGGTTGAGTGCTACGGTATAACAGGTATTAGTATAATTCGCGTCGTGGTTCGAGATCCTTATATTGCGATATGATTTCAGATAGCAGCGATGGCCGACTCTTTCATCCCCGTATCAGCTGATCACTCAGAGCCTTCAGTTGGAGTACCATTATCAGATCCACGTCCTGTTATTCCACCATCATTGGCTATTCTACCTCCACCGGTGTTGCAGCCCATACCACTGCAGGCTATTCCACCCCCAGGCATGAGGCCACCTATCAGAGGACCTCCACCAGCTGATTCAGATTCCACTGGGCATTCAGTTGTGAGTGCCCCATTCCAGTCTACATTGCCCCCAGTTCCTTACTACCGGTATGAGGCTCTTCTATTGGTGCGTGATTCCTTGTTGGCCCAGATCAGAGAGCTACAGCATATCATTAGGACTACCGATGTTGATCGTGGTGTGAGGGATCTTTGAGAGGAGATTCATGTGACACGGAGGGTTCTTGAGGCTAGGCTACATGGAGCTACACTACCTGGCAGAGGCCCTGATGCATTGATGGGATAGGCTACTGAGGTGATGGAGGACTTTGAGAGGTTGGGAGGACCAGAGTTTCCTTGGAGTTGAGTCAGAGATCCAGAGATAGAGATGCTGATCAGTGTTGTTTTGGTTATGTACAGTAGTGTGTAGTATGTATCACTAGACTTTTGAGTTGTATTTAGAGACTAGTTATGCTGACTAGTGAGTAGGTTGTTGTACCCTTTTGCTTTTACTTTCGAAGCGTCTTTACACTTGTACTACCCAAAACTTTTGATCTATATATATCAGTACCTTTTCCTTTCCAGCACTGTCATTTACTTTACTGCACCTGTTTTACTTTACCTTATTTATTGCACCAGTTATACCCCTGTGATACCATATACCCTGTTTTCCATAACTGTTTATATTCTGTAAAGAAGCATGCAATTTACTTAGTCCAACTGTTACAACCGTTTTCAAAAAGAGATATTTCTGTTTTACAAAACTTTTCTTTTATGCAAAAGATTTGATTTAAAAGCTAAATAAGTTGTTTGATTCTTTACAGAAAATGCCTCCCAGAAGAAATACCCGCACCAACACCCAGAATGAAGAAACCAACAACAATAACAACCAAGATGATACAAACCAGAATGTAAACCCAGGACCCATAGACCCAGCAATAGCCCAGATTCTCCAAATCTAGGCCCAACAAACAGTTCACCTGGCACAACAACAACAAAGACAGACCAATCCCTAGGTAACTTTTAAAACTTTTCAGGCAATAAACCCACCAGAATTCAAGGCTTCCTTAGAGCCGATCGAAGCAAATGTTTGGTTAAAGGAAATAGAGAAGGCATTCACCTTAGTGAAAGTGAAAGAGGAGCAGAAGGTTGAGTTTGCAAGTTACTATTTTAAGAATGAGGCCACCTATTGGTGGGAGATGGTGAAGACATTGGAAGGTACAGATGTTATTACTTGGGAAAGGTTTAAGGAATTGTTTTAAGAAAAGTATTTTCCTCAGTTTGTTCAGGATCAGATGGAGTTGAAATTTTTAGAATTAAAGCAAGGAAATATGTCGGTGGCAGATTATGAGAGTAAGTTTGAGGAATTGTCAAGGTATGTGTCGTCGTATGTGGATACTGACAGGAAGAAGGCTAAGAGATTCCAGCAAGGTTTGAAGCCATGGATCATAGGGAAGGTAGCCATTTTTGAATTGGATACCTATGCAAGAGTTGTACAGAAGGCTATGATCTCAGAGACAGAGAGTAAGATGTCACAGAAGGAGAGAGAAAGCAAGAAAAGGAAATTTGAAGGGAATGAAGGTCAGTCACAACCAGGGAAGTTTCCAAATTTTAAGAAGGGCAAGTTTCAGCCTGGGAGGAATTTTAATTTCAAGAGACAAAATGCAAGCGACGGAGGCCAGGGCAACCGTCCAGTTAATGCGAATCAGCCGAATCAGTTGAGACTAACTTTTCCAGATTGTCAGGTATGTGGAAAGAAATATGGAGGAGTTTGTAATAAGTTAAATGTGGTTTGTTTTAAGTGCAACCAGAAAGGGCACTATTCAAGGGAGTGTCGGAATCAGCCTGCAAGAGAGCCATCAAACAAGGACCAACCTATCCGGAATCCAGCCGTTAAGGTTCCAGCCATTGGATTTACGTGCTTTAAATAAGGAAAGCCAGGATATATGGCCAGGGATTGCAAGACACCAGCCCCAGTCAGTAATGCATTGAGGATTATGGGATCTACCCCAGCAGTGAGTGAGATTCCAAGGGCTAGAGTTTTTGACATGTCTGTGAAGGATGTTATCCAGGATACTTATGTCGTGGCAGGTACACTTAATATGAATTCTTTATGTGCCAAAGTGTTAATAGATTCGGGAGCAACTCGATCATTTATTTCACAAGATTTTGTTAGTAAGTTAAATTGTCCAGTTGAGTATTTAAATGAAATAATGACTGTGGAATTAGCAAATCAAGAATGAGTATCTGTTAATCAAGTTTGTGAGAATTGTGAGATTGAGATTTCTGGTAGTAAGTTTTGTGTAGATTTGATACCATTTAAGTTAGGAAAATTTGACGTTATCTTAGGAATGGATTGGTTATCTAAGCACGATTCCCAGATAGATTGTCGAAATAAGAAGGTAATGGTGAAGACACCAGATGAAAGAATAGTAACGTTCAAGGGCCAGAAGCAAGTAAAGAAATTCTTAACGATAATTCAAGCCAAGAAGTTACTACGGCAAGGATGCGAGCATTTCGTGGCATATGTGATTGACAGAAGTCAAGAGCCAGCAATACTTAAAGATATTCCAGTAGTGAATGAATTTCCAGACGTGTTTCCCGATGAGTTACCAGGACTTTCTCCAGATAGAGAAATTGAGTTTGCGATCGATTTAGCACCTGGAACAAAACCAGTATCCAAGGCCCCGTACAGAATGGCGCCCATTGAAATGAAGGAGCTAGCGAAGCAATTGCAAGAATTATTAGAGAAAGGAGTAATCAGACCCAGTATATCCCCGTGGGGAGCCCCGGTATTATTTGTCAAGAAGAAAGATGGAAACATGAGACTGTGCATCGACTATAGAGAGCTCAACAAGCTTACAATCAAGAACAAGTACCCGTTACCCAGAATAGATGATTTGTTTGACCAATTGAAGGGAGCCAAATACTTCTCCAAGATTGATTTAAGATCGGGATATCATCAACTGAAAATCAAGCCAGAAGATATACCAAAGACAGCTTTCAGAACAAGGTATGGACATTATGAATTTTTAGTAATGTCTTTTGGATTGACCAATGCCCCGGCAGCGTTTATGGACCTGATGAACAGAATCTTCAAGGAATACTTGGACAAGTTCGTTATTGTATTTATAGACGATATTTTGTGTAACACCCCCAGATCCGGAGTCGGGGATCCGGGTCGTCACGGTCTTTCTTTCCACAATATCACTTAACTTAATTAATAATAAATAACCTCATGTTGTGACCCCACACTAACACACACCACAACCCGTTATAGTCTCAGAGATGAAATTGAAATAAGTACAAGTTCTTGAATCCACAATTTAAAAGTTATTACAACCCAAAATGATTACTTGATAAGTTTACAGTTAATTGCCATTATCTGCCACAAGTTATAATTATACAATATTTGGTTCCCAAAAGTAGAATGCCTGATCTACCAATAGATCTATCTTTGCAGCTATAGCAGCTACAACATCAACGGGAAGACGCGAGACGCTTCCCACGCGCTTGCGCTGGGCCTGCTTGAGTCTGGCCATCTTTCCTAACTGTTGTTGTGTGATGAAGAAATAAAGCAAGAGTGAGCATTACAGCTCGCAAGATAATATATAGCGTAAACAATAATGCAAGTATCTAAATGGATAACTTACTAGAATCCTTTATCAAGTGTAAGGTAGATACTTACTAGATATAAGCTTAAAGGAAGATGAAGTTACCAATTACTTCTTTATACTTATACCATTTTATAAAGCTACTTGAACTACCACTGTTCAAACTATTATAGGTTTCAAAAGGTCATCCCATAGATGAGACCACAAGTTAAGACTTGAATAGATTAAATCTTTGAAATATTATTGAATGAAATGAAGTTACGAGATACTTCATTAAGTCCCGATATATATCCACATATATATCTCTTATACATTTCTTGGAGACCTCTGTCATGTAAAGTATGAACAGAGTTTGTAACATCCAATGAATATTTTGGAAAGGAAAAGAATTGTGGCATAAACCCGATATCTTGCTGATCAGGCAAAGATACCAATAAGTAACCTTTTCTACTGTAGATGGATGAATTCCTCGCCGGTCATCACCCTGGCCGCATTAGGACCTTGCGCTAGACCGTTACCCGGCCACTCACGCGTGGATGGAATGTCACCCAGCCTCTTACACCTTCATAGACCGTACCCCGGCCTATCTCTTATGTCGACTCAATTAGATGGACTTACTTCCCGAACATTGGGCAAGTAATCAAATTGTTTTCTCAAAACAGCAACCACGTTGCGAATATAAAATACACCACAGAGCCGGATCCCTTATATTTTTGAGCGAGTATTCAAGTCCCCTTCGAAAGGAAGATCTTAAATTTGAAAACGAGTTTTGGGATCCGCTCTAACTTTTAAAATCATTTTGAAGACTCGAAAACATTTTTGAGAATGTTTGGAGTAAAGCTGATTTAATGAAATAAATCAGTCCCGATATATTAGAAAATATCTGAATATTATTATTTAAATAATATTTCCCATAAGGATAATCCTTATAAAAATAATTAAAGTAAAAGTTTTAAAACTTATACTTGAAATGAATAATAAATAACCAAAGATATACTTATGCGAAAGTACGATCTTTATTTGAATAATCGAAAATAAGTTTGATTATCGAAACATTATTCTTTAATAAAATAAAGAATACTATTTAATAAATAAGCAGAGTCATAAGTCCACGAATGAATATTCAAAATAATATTCATTAAATAAAATAAATGGAGTCATAAGTCCTTGAATGAATATTCAACTAATAATATTCATTAAATAAAATAAACGGAGTCATAAGTCTTCGAATGAATATTCAACTAATATTCATTAAATAAAATAAACGGAGTCATAAGTCCTCGAATGAATATTCAACTAATAATATTCATTAAATAAAATAAACAGAGTCATAAGTCCTCGAATGAATATTCAACTAATATTCATTATTTAAAATAAAGTTATCGAATAAACCTTATTCGATTAATAGTTTTGAAAACTATATCTATATATATATATAAATATATATATAATATACTCGGAAACATCGACTCCGGTATAGAAAATGTTCACCTTTGGGTCCCTTATACTAAGGGTATACGCAACTACTGCTTATCTCTAGCATAGGTATTATGCAACTTATAAGCTTTTGAATCAACAATTAGATATCAAGATTAGAAAACAGACATGCATATAAATATCATATCGCATGCTCCAATATATCGCAAGACTTTGCTAATAATAATCATGCACTTATCACATGATAATGCATATACATATATACATCACAACAACGGTATAACGGGTAGAAAATTTGCCTGAGCGACTGGGGGTGGTAAAAGTCCTGGGATGAGTCTGGTAACCTATAAACCACATATAAGTTGGAATTAAACCAAAGTCGCTTATGAATCTATACTTTAACCAATTAGACTCTAACGCTCGCTTTGCGCTTAATGATTCTCTTAAGTCGCTCGAGTACCCTCGGCTCCACCATTTTTAATAAATTAACCATTAAGAGTTTTAAGGCGATTCTTTCGCGAGTACCTTACCAACTGCCTAATCCACTTTACATAAATGTTTCATATCCCAATTAGTCATTTAAGGTCCTTAACCAATGTTTCAAAGTAAGGCGAGGGGTAATGGTTCGTTCGCGAAACATCGTTACTTAAAACGGTCGTTTCTCCTAAACTGTACATCGGATTCAAACGACCACATATCAAAACAAAGCTCGTAACATGAACTATCTAATCATGGCAATGGTCAAAACCTAACAGTGAGTCCTCGGGTCCTGATTGTTAAGAACAAAACAGTCTAAAGTAAATCGGACATTACGACGGCTATGTTTACGCGATTACCAATTTTTATCGTACTCTAAATCAACCACCAATCAACCAAAATTCAACCATACAACCAAACTCCATACTTACAATGCTACAACATCCCCAACAACTCAATATTTCCAAATTTATACTACTCCCCATCATGAACTAAAAGCTTTACTTAAGTTCTTTAACTAATCAACAAGATTTACAACTCCAAACACATCACAAAACCAACACATCTCTAAATACTCAATAATCAATCTTCTCATGAACCATACTAAACACAAAAGCTCTAAATATACAAAAGTAGGGCTAGAGTTTGAGATTATACCTTCCTTGGTGAGTAGGAGTAACTAATTAGCTTGGAATCACCCTTGAAAGTCCTTACCCAAGCTTAATCTAAACAAAAACTCAAGAACAAAATTTTAAGTTCTTGAAAAACACTATTCACCCTCTTCTTCCATGAATTTTAGGAAGAGATTGTGAAGGAATTAGAAGCTTAAACTTATAGGATAGCTATATCTATGCATAAGGAGTCTTAGATAATTACCTCACTAATTAATGAAGCTTGGAACTTGGATTTTGGTTTTTTTCTTCTTAAAATGGAAAAGAGGCCGAGAGCTTTTCTTGAAGAAAAGTGAAGTCAACTTGTGTTTTGGTGAAATGATTTGTTGGTTGGTTTTTTTTGGCTTTTGTTTTAATTATTTACCTTTTAACCATGGTGATTTTTGTGTGGTTCTTAATCAACCAACAACACACTTCTCTTTGGTCATGCTTAGGTCATCAATCCTATGTCATCTTCCCATGCTTGTCCTCTTCTTATTGGTTTGATGACATCATCCTCACTAATCTCTTTGATTAGCTTCTAATTACTTGGCTAATGACCGTTGATCTGTTATACGGTTCGCTTAACTTTCATTTTTGTTTATCGTTTGAGGGATCATACCCGGGATCTTATTACTTGGGTTTCCTTAACCTTTCTCAATATATTATATTCCTTTTATGATCCTCTCTTATAATTCTTGAATTTAAATTCTTTTTATCCTGTTACCTTATACTCAATTCTTTCGGTATCTGGTGGATTTTCGGGAAAAATTAAAGTGTTTGAATTTGGAGTCTGACGATCTTTACATACACTTATATATCATATAGAGTACTAATAAGATCTCAGAATAACAATAAAAGAACCCCTACATAGTGTGGCATGAAAAGTTTTCTTATTCAGCAATATCAGCAAAAACACTATTCATAAGGGTTACAAAAAGTTCAAAATTTTGGGGTTATTACAGTCTCCCCTCCTTAAAAGGATTCCGTCCCGGAATCAAATAGAAAACAAATGGGGGTACTTTTCTAGCATTGCGCTCTCTAGTTCCCAAGTCGATTCTTCCACATTGTGATTCTGCCATAGCACTCTGACTAGCTTGATTACTTTGATCCGAAGCACCTGCTCCTTCTTATCCATAATCTTTTAGTCTTTCCACGTAAGTCAGATCTGGTTGCATATCCACCTGCTTGTATTCCACTATGTGCGTGGCATCCCGATGATACTTCCTTAGCATTGACACATGGAACACATTATGAACTTGTTGTAGGTTCGGGGGTAAGGCTAGCTCGTAAGCCAACTTCCCAATCCGTCTTAGTATCTCAAAAGGTCCAATGTATCTTGGGCTTAGTTTCCCTTTCTTTCCGAACCTCATTAACCCCTTCCAAGGGGATACTTTTAGTAGTACTAAGTCCCCTACTTCATACTCCTTGTCCTTTCGGGCTAGGTCTGCATATTTCTTCTGTCTGTCTTGGGCTGCTACCAGCCGTCCTCTGATGAGATCCACTATGTCATTGGTCCTTTGGACCACTTCGGGTCTGAGCATCTTCCGCTCTCCTACTTCATCCCAGTATAAGGGAGATCGACACCTTCTTCCGTACAGGGCCTCATAAGGCGGCATTTCGATGCTAGCATGAAAGCTATTGTTATAAGAAAACTCGATCAACGGCAAGTGATCATCCCAACTTCCTTTAAAGTCTATTGCACAGACTCTCAACATATCCTCTAGTGTCTGGATGGTCCTTTCGCTCTGCCCATCCGTCTAGGGATGGTAAGCGGTACTCATATTTAACTTGGTCCCCGCACATTCTTGAAAGCTCCTCCAAAATCTGGAGTTGAACCTGGGGTCTCGGTCTGAGACAATGGACGCTGGGACTCCATGTCGCGTCACTATTTCCTTAAGGTAAATGTCCACCAGTCTATCGACTGTGTATCTCTCATTGATAGGAATGAAATGAGCTGACTTTGTCAGTCGGTCTATAATCACCCATATGGCATCATGGTTGGCTTTCGTCCTTGGTAAACCGACAACAAAATCCATGGCTATCTGTTCCCATTCCCATTCGGGAATCTCCAGGGGTCGTAAAAGTCCACTGGGTCTCTAGTGCTCTGCCTTTACTCTTTGGCAAGTCAAACATTTGCTTACCCATTCTGCTACGTCCCTCTTCATGTTGGGCCACCAGTAATACTCCTTAAAATCCCTATACATCTTGGTGCTTCCCGGGTGAATGGAATATCTTGAACTATGGCTTTCATCCAAAATCTCGTCTTTAAGCTCTTGAACGTTTGGAACCCAAATCCGGTAGGAGTACCTCATTATCCCTTTATCATCTTTCTCAGTATGGATCTCTTCTCCAGTTATTGACTCTCTGCCTTCGTTCATTACTTTCTCTTGGCACAATCTGATCTTTTCCAATAATTCTGGCTGCATCGAGATCTCAAACAGTTTTTCAGTTCCAGTTCCGGTTACATTTACTTCTATTTCCATTCTCTCGAAATCCTTTATCAATTCCTCCGAAGTCATTATCACTTTGAGTCTTTCCTTCCTGCTAAGGGCGTCAGCCACCACATTGGCTTTCCTTGGATGATAGAGAATCTCACAATCATAGTCCTTGATTAGTTCTAACCATCTCCTCTAGCGCATATTGAGCTCTTTCTGCGTAAATATGTACTTGAGGCTCTTATGGTCTGTGAAAATCTCGCACTTCTCTCCATACAAGTAGTGCCTCCAAATTTTTAAGGCAAAAACTATTGCCGCGAGCTCAAGGTCATGAGTAGGATATCTAATCTCGTATTCCTTCAGTTGTCTCGACGCATACGTAATCACCTTACCGTGCTGCATAAGCACACACCCTAATCCTTTGTGCGACGCGTCACTATATATCACAAAATCTGCTTTTCCGTCTGGCAATGCCAACACCGGGGCCGTTACCAACCTTTTCTTTAATTCTTGAAAACTGTTCTCGCATTTTTCCGTCCATTCAAACTTCTCTGTCTTGCGAGTAAGTCGTGTCAAAGGGGCTGCGATCTTCGCAAAGTCCTGTACAAATCTACGATAGTAGCCGGCCAATCCTCTGAAACTTTTTACCTCTGTGGGTGTGGTTGGCCTTTCCCAATTTGAGACCGCCTCTATCTTGGAGGGGTCGACCAATACTCCTTCTTTATTGATCACATGTCCTAAAAACTGTACTTCATTCCGCCAGAATTCACACTTCGAGAATTTGGCAAATAACTGTTCATCTCTGAGTATTCCTAGAGCTATCCTCAAATGCTCTGCATGTTCTGCCTCAGTCCTTGAGTAGATTAAAATATCATTGATAAAAACTATCACACACTTGTCCAAGTACTTCTTAAATACTCTGTTCATTAAATCCATGAAAGCCGCTGGGGTGTTGGTTAATCCAAAGGACATTACCAGGAACTCATAGTGCCCATACCTGGTACGGAACGCGGTCTTGGAAATATCTTCGGGTTTAATCTTTAGTTGGTGATATCCAGTTCTCAGGTCAATCTTGGAAAAATAAACAGCATCCTTTAGCTGGTCGAACAGATCGTCTATTCTAGGTAACGGGTACATGTTCTTTATGGTTAGCTTGTTCAACTCTCGGTAGTCGATGCACAGCCTCATGCTCCCATCCTTCTTCTTAACAAATAACACTGGTGCTCCCCACGGAGACACACTGGGTCTTATCATACCCTTATCCAAGAGTTCCTGTAATTGAGTAGCTAATTCCTTCATTTCTAACGGGGCTAACCGGTAAGGTGCTTTTGAAACTGGCGCCGTCCCTGGGGCCAACTCAATAGCAAATTCAATCACTCTATCGGGTGGTAATCCCGAAAGGTCTTGTGGGAATACATCTTTAAATTCGTTGACTACCGGAATATCTTGTAAGTTGGGCACCTCCTTCTGCGTGTCCACCACATAGGCTAGGTAAGCCTCATTTCCTTTTCGTAGCATCCTTTTGGCCTGGGCCATAGTCAAAAATTTCTGCGTCTGCCTCTTTCCTCTAAATATGACTTCTTTCTTTCCTGGGATATTCAACTTAACTTTCTTCCCCTTACAGTCTATCTGAGCATCATTGCTAGATAGCCAGTCCATTCCCAAAATTACATCAAACTCCCCTAATTTAAAAGGAATCAGATCAACACTAAAAGATTGTTCCCCTATGCCTAACTCACAGGTGGGGTGAATCTGGTTAACAGGAATAACTTCGTGATTGGCTATTTCTACTTGTAAGGGTTCTATCAAGGGTTCAGCCTTAAGTCTTAATTTACGCGCAAAGTCCTTTGATATAAAAGATTTAGTTGCTCCCGAATCAATTAAAAAGTTTACACTGACTAAATTTAGAGAAAGGGTACCTGCTATCACATCTGAGTCTTTCATAGCATCCTGGACTTTCATGTTGAAAGTCCTCGCAGTTGGTGGCTTATTAGAAGCAGCTCTGCTTGCTCCTGAAGCTGCTGGTTTATTCCCTGGGCTTTCCCTCCTCATGTGGCCTGGTCTTCCACACTGATAACAGATGGTGGTCGGGCTGACACTAGGGGGTTACGAAGTACACTTGTTAGAATAGTGACCCTCTCGACCACACTTAAAGCAGGTTACTGGCTTCCCCTTACACTCCCCAGAATGCATCCTACCACAAGTGTTACAGGCTGGTAATGGGGGTCGAGACTGGTTGGAATAGGACCTTCCTGACTTCTGGCCGCTCTGGCTCACATTCACACTCATTGGCCGCTTAAACCCAGTACTCTTTCCCGGTAGGGACACTGCTCCTCGATTAAATCTAGTTGGGAAGCTCCCTCCTGCGGAACCTCCACCCATGCTCATACTTTTCCTCTTTATTCCCTTATTCTCTCTTTCCTTCTGCATCTGTTCACTTCCGGCTTCTATAATTGTTGCCTTTTGCACCAGAGTGGCATAATTAGTAAGCTCAAGGATTGCCACCCTATTCTGAATCCACGGTTTCAGTCCCTGCTGAAACCTCCTAGCTTTCTTTTCCTCGGTGCTCACAAACTCCGGTACAAACCTTGATAACTCAGTAAATTTCGCTTCGTACTCTGCTACAGATAAGTTATTCTGCTTTAGCTCCAAGAACTTGAGCACCATCTGGTTTTCCATAAACCTCGGGAAATATTTTCCCAGAAACAACTGACTGAATCTCTCCCAGGTTATAATAGCATATGTCTTCATGTTTTTCTTGGCTTCCCACCAGTAGTTAGCCTCTCCTTTCAGAAGGTAGGTAGCAAATACAGTCTTCTGTGCCTCATCGATACTCAGAATCTCAAAAGATTTCTCCATTTCCTTTAACCATGCCCTTGCCTCAACTGGGTCGGCTGATCCGTGGAACTCAGGGGGCTTAAGGGACTTGAAAGCCCTGAAGGAGTTTGCCACAGCATTTTTATTTCCTTGAGGGGGTGGGTTGGGTTGACGTTCCAAGTTCTGCCTTAGTAGTTGCATGAACTGTCCCATGGGATCCATGCCTGGGTTTGCTACTGGTTGCTCAACCTCAGTTTCTCCTTCTTCAGCCTCTATCTCAAATCCCTCAACATCATATGTTTCCTCCTCCTCTTCATACAGGGAGTCATCCTGTTCAACATAATCCTCATCCTCCTCTTCACTGTGTTCTTGGTTCCTATCGTCCTGGTTATGGCTTCCCTGGTCCTCAGATCCAGGGTTCGCCCTAGTTCCAATCTTTCTTGGCGGCATGATACTGTTAAAATTTTTTGGGAAATTCAACGTTAGGTCATAATCATACACAAAATTGTGCCTTCCACAGTTCTATAATGGGGAGAATGTATCTCGCAATTCTATTATTTTATGGCAGTTCTAATAAGAAGTGCAGTAATAATAATGATAAAAACAGTGATCTCGTCACTAAGGAACTGAACTGAAAGGAAACAAATATATACATAATGCGAGAAATACATAGTTTGATCTGGTCAAAAGTACAACAGTGCTACAGCCATCTGCCCAAAAGTGATACACAAGAGTCCATCTGTCTAGTCAGAAAAAGGGATGCTATATACAAGTCAACTATCCCGGAAAATTGGCTCTTACTATGGCCTCGACTAACTAGACAACTAGACTATCCCATCATCGGTCCTGAATCACACACCGGAGCGGGTCAGCTCCCATACCCTTTCCATCGCACGACGGAAGATATAGTCGGCCTACCGCCTGGAGATCCTACCATGCATGTCCCCCTGGAGCGATCGGAGTCTCGCTCGGGACGTGAGCTCTATCCCCGTCAGCTCCCTCCTCAAG
Source organism: Apium graveolens (assembly GCF_009905375.1). Taxonomy (NCBI): domain Eukaryota; kingdom Viridiplantae; phylum Streptophyta; class Magnoliopsida; order Apiales; family Apiaceae; genus Apium; species Apium graveolens. Next base: position 120,426,953 of record NC_133652.1, read on the forward strand.
GATCGGGGTATAGTAGCCCTAGTCTCATAGGCTCGGGCACGCCTACCCGCCCTCTCCGCATCCAACTCCCTCCTGACCTCATCCAGCTGGGCCTCAGCAATAGCCACTCGGGTCCTCAGTACATCCTGAACATAGCCGTGAGCTAACAAAGACTGCCTATGGGCAGGGTCGAGAGGTGGTGAATCTGGAGCCGCTGGGGGTGCCTCCTCGGTCTGCCTAGGCTCGGGAGTATGGGTCTCTGAGCTGTCATCATAGGGGCTCCAAGATAGTGGTGGAGGGGTAGGAGCTCTGACCACCGGAAGTGAGGGTAAAGGGGTACCAGTGTACTCAACCATAGCTCCGACATGCTCCTCTGCTACTAAGACCTCATATGGGTCCTCCTCATCTGAAATCGCCACAACCTCTGTCTCTGACTCCTCTGAGGGGTCCTCCTCATCCTCCTCCATCTCAGGCTCCTCCTAATCCTCGGCATCTAGCAGTGCCTCATCATGCTCATACTCGAACATCTCTGGGTCCTCTATCTCATGTGCCTACACATTAAACGAGCTAAGTTACTATCATGATACTTATAAGGGTTCCAGTAAGGGTTTTAACTGTCAGTGCTACTTTAAGTAGTCCGACTATGAACTTGGCAAGAGTTCTTATTATCTTTGTGAGTTTATTATTATATCGTCGCATCATCTCTGAGGTTTATAACGCTTAGCTCTGATACCATTTCTGTAACACCCCCAGATCCGGGGTCGGGGATCCGGGTCGTCACGGTCTTTCTTTCCACAATATCACATAACTTAGTTAATAATAAATAACCTCATGCTGTGACCCAACACTAACACACACCACAACCCGTTATAGTCTCAAAGATGAAATTGAAATAAGTACAAGTTCTTGAATCCACAATTTAAAAGTTATTACAACCCAAAATGATTACTTGATAAGTTTATAGTTAATTGCCATTATCTACCACAAGTTATAATTATACAATATTTGGTTCCCAAAAGTAGAATGCCTGATCTACCAATAGATCTACCTCTGCAGCTATAGCAGCTACAACATCAACGGGAAGACGCGGGACGCTTCCCACGCGCTTGCGCTGGGTCTGCTTGAGTCTGGCCATCTTTCCTAACTGTTGTTGTGTGATGAAGAAATAAAGCAAGAGTGAGCATTACAGCTCGCAAGATAATATATTGCGCAAACAATAATGCAAGTATCTAAATGGATAACTTACTAGAATCCTTTATCAAGTGTAAGGTAGATACTTACTGGATATAAGCTTAAAGGAAGATGAAGTTACCAATTACTTCTTTATACTTATACCATTTTATAAAGCTACTTGAACTACCACTGTTCAAAGTATTATAGGTTTCAAAAGGTCATCCCATAGATGAGACCACAAGTTAAGACTTGAATAGATTAAATCTTTGAAATATTATTGAATGAAATGAAGTTACGAAGTCCCGATATATATCCACATATATATCTCTTATACATTTCCTGGAGACCTCTGTCATGTAAAGTATGAACAGAGTTTGTAACATCCAATGACTTTTTTGGAAAGGAAAAGAATTATGGCATAAACCCGATATCTTGCTGATCAGGCGAAGATACCAATAAGTAACCTTTTCTACTGTAGATGGATGAATTCCTCGCCGGTCATCACCCTGGCCGCATTAGGAACTCGCGCTAGACCGTTACCCGGCCACTCACGCGTGGATGGACTGTCACCCAGCCTCTTACACCTTCATAGACCGTACCCCGGCCTGTCGCTTATGTCGACTCAATTAGATGGACTTACTTCCCGAATATTGGGCAAGTAATCAAATTGTTTTCTTAAAACAGCAACCACGTTGCGAATATAAAATACACCACAGAGCCGGATCCCTTAGATTTTTGAGTGAGTATTCAAGTCCCCTTCGAAAGGAAGATCTTAAATTTGAAAACGAGTTTTGGGATCCGCTCTAACTTTTAAAATCATTTTGAAGACTCGAAAACATCTTTGAGAATGTTTGGAGTAAAGCTGATTTAATGAAATAAATTAGTCCCGATATATTAGAAAATATCTGAATATTATTATTTAAATAATATTCCCATAAGGATAATCCTTATAAAAATAATTGAAGTAAAAGTTTTAAAACTTATACTTGAAATGAATAATAAATAACCAAAGATATACTTATGCGAAAGTACGATCTTTATTTGACTAATCGAAAATAAGTTTGATTATCGAAACATTATTCTTTAATAATATAAAGAATATTATTTAATAAATAAGCGGAGTCATAAGTCCACGAATGAATATTCAAAATAATATTCATTAAATAAAATAAATGGAGTCATAAGTCCTCGAATGAATATTCAACTAATAATATTCATTAAATAAAATATACGGAGTCATAAGTCCTCGAATGAATATTCAACTAATATTCATTAAATAAAATAAACGGAGTCATAAGTCCTCGAATGAATATTTAACTAATAATATTCATTAAATAAAATAAACAGAGTCATAAGTCCTCGAATGAATATTCAACTAATATTCATTATTTAAAATAAAGTTATCGAATAAACCTTATTCGATTAGTAGTTTTGAAAATTATATCTATATATATATATAATATACTCGGGAACATCGACTCCCGGTTTAGAAAATGTTCACCTTTGGGTCCCCTATACTAAGGGTATACGCAACTACTGCTTATCTCTAGCATAGGTATTATGCAACTTATAAGCTTTTGAATCAACAATTAGATATCAAGATTACAAAACAGGCATGCATATAAATATCATATCACATGCTCCAATATAACGCAAGACTTTGCTAATAATAATCATGCACTTATCACAAGATAATGCATATACATATATACATCACAATAACAGTATAACGGGTAGAAAACTTGCCTAAGCGACTGGGGGTGGTAAAAGTCCTGGGATGAGTCTGGTAACCTATAAACCACATATAAGTTGGAATTAAACCAAAGTCGCTTATGAATCTATACTTTAACCAATTAGACTCTAACGCTCGCTTTGCGCTTAATGATTCTCTTAAGTCGCTCGAGTACTCTCGGCTCCACCATTTTTAATAAATTAACCATTAAGAGTTTTAAGGCGATTCTTTCGCGAGTACCTTACCAACTGCCTAATCCACTTTACATAAATGTTTCATACCCCAATTAGTCATTTAAGGTCCTTAACCAATGTTTCAAAGTAAGGCGAGGGGTAATGGTTCGTTCGCGAAACATCGTTACTTAAAACGGTCGTTTCTCCTAAACCGTACATCGGATTCAAACGAACCACATATCAAAACGAAGCTCGTAACATGAACTATCTAATCATGGCAATGGTCAAAACCTAACAGTGAGTCCTCGGGTCCTGATTGTTAAGAACAAAACAGTCTAAAGTGAATCGGACATTACGACGGCTATGTTTACGCGATTACCAATTTTTATCCTACTCTAAATCAACCACCAATCAACCAAAATTCAACCATACAACCAAACTCCATACTTACAATGCTACAACATCCCCAACAACTCAATATTTCCAAATTTATACTACTCCCCATCATGAACTAAAAGCTTTACTTAAGTTCTTTAACTAATCAACAAGATTTACAACTCCAAACACATCACAAAACCAACACATCTCTAAATACTCAATTATCAATCTTCTCATGAACCATACTAAACACAAAAGCTCTAAATATACAAAAGTAGGGCTAGGGTTTGAGATTATACCTTCCTTGGTGAGTAGGAGTAACTAATTAGCTTGGAATCACCCTTGAAAGTCCTTACCCAAGCTTAATCTAAACAAAAACTCAAGAACAAAATTTTAAGTTCTTGAAAAACACTATTCACCCTCTTCTTCCATGAATTTTAGGAAGAGATTGTGAAGGAATTTGAAGCTTAAACTTATAGGATAGCTATAACTATGCATAAGGAGTCTTAGATAATTACCTCACTAATTAATGAAGCTTGGAACTTGGATTTTGGTTTTTTTCTTCTTAAAATGGAAAAGAGGCCGAGAGCTTTTCTTGAAGAAAAGTGAAGTCAACTTGTGTTTTGGTGAAATGATTTGTTGGTTGGTTTTTTTGGCTTTTGTTTTAATTATTTACCTTTTAACCATGGTGATTTTTGTGTGGTTCTTAATCAACCAACAACACACTTCTCTTTGGTCATGCTTAGGTCATCAATCCTATGTCATCTTCCCATGCTTGTCCTCTTCTTATTGGTTTGATGACATCATCCTCACTAATCTCTTTGATTAGCTTCTAATTACTTGGCTAATGACCGTTGATCTGTTATACGGTTCGCTTAACTTTCGTTTTCGTTTATCGTTTGAGGGATCATACCCGGGATCTTATTACTTGGGTTTCCTTAACCTTTCTCAATACATTATATTCCTTTTATGATCCTCTCTTATAATCCTTGAATTTAAATCCTTTTTATTCTGTTACCTTATACTCAATTCTTTCGGTATCTGGTGGATTTTCGGGAAAAATCAAAGTGTTTGAATTTGGATTCTGACGATCTTTATATACACTTATATATCATATAGAGTACTAATAAGATCTCATAATAACAATAAAAGAACCCCTACATAGTGTGGCATGAAAAGTTTTCTTATTCAGCAATATCAGCAAAAACACTATTCATAAGGGTTACAAAAAGTTCAAAATTTTGGGTTTGTTATATTTTGATTTATTCAAAGACGGAGGAGGATCATGCGGAACATTTAAGAACAGTTTTGGAGATTTTAAGGAAAAAGAAGTTATATGCTAAATTCTCGAAGTGTGAGTTTTGGTTACAGGAGGTTCAGTTCTTAGAACATATAGTCATTAATGAGGGAATCAAAGTGGACCCTGCAAAGATTGAGGCAATTACAAATTGGGAAAGACCGAGAACACCCACCGAGGTAAGAAGTTTCTTGGGATTAGCGGGATATTATCGCCGATTCGTTCAAAATTTCTCAAGGATTGCAACACCATTGACAAAGCTTACACGGAAGAATAAAAAGTTTATATGGAACGATAAATGCGAAGAAAGTTTTCAGGAATTAAAGCGAAGATTAATTACGGCACCTATTTTGTCACTTCCAGAGGATCAAGGGAATTTTGTAATTTATAGCGATGCTTCTCATAAAGGACTCGGATGTGTTCTAATGCAGCACGATAAGGTGATTGTGTATGCGTCAAGGCAATTGAAACCACACGAACAGAAATATCCTACTCATGATTTGGAGCTAGCAGCTATAGTTTTTGCTTTGAAGATTTGGAGACATTATCTGTATGGAGAAAAGAGCGAGATTTACACGGATCACAAAAGTTTGAAGTACATATTCACACAGAAGGAGCTTAATAAGAGGCAAAGGAGATGGATAGAATTGATCAAGGATTATGATTGCTCGATTAATTATCATCCCAGTAAAGCGAATGTTGTAGCAAACGCGTTGAATCGGAAGGAAAAGTTAAATGTGTTATCAGTACTTGAAGAGATATATAAGGAATTTCAGAAACTGGAATTGGAAATTAGAGTTTGCAAGCCTGATGAAGCAAAAGTGTACAATATGACTTTCCAGCCGGAGTTGTTAGAGAAAATAAAGAAGTGTCAGAAAGATGTAATGGATCAAGATATAAATCGTTTGGTAGGTGAAGAATTGTGCACGCAAAAGGATGATCAAGGTATTCTTAGGTTTTCTTCTAAAACTTGGATTCCACCGGTGATGAAGCTGAAGAATGAAATTTTACAGGAAGCACATAATTCAAGGTATTCAATCCATCTAGGGAGTACCAAAATGTACAGAGATTTAAAGGAAAATTATTGGTGGCCAGATATGAAGAGGGAAATTGCGGAATGGGTTAGCAGATGTTTTACATGTCAGAGAGTTAAAGCCGAACATCAAAGACCAAGTGGATTGCTACAGCCATTGGAGATTCTAGAGTGGATGTCACGCCCTCCAGACCCGGGGTATAAGTCTGGGGGTTACTAGCTAATCACCAAACCTGTAAAATCTGATTAACAATTAATAAAGAAATGAAATTAAACCCCTTTAACACTAACCAGGATCTTTTTAGGTTGAAGTATGAAAACAAGAACCACTAACTACTTTTATTACAAACCAACATTCAAAATCTCACAAACTCTCTTTATTACAAACCATTGTCTATTTCATTTTAAACTAAGTTCAACTTTTATTCAAACACACACTATCTATCAACATTCCACCTGCTCGGGCAACTCAAAGCTTTCTTCCTGGATTGGGATCAACACCCTGGGTATGAGAGGATCCCGAGGCTTGACCGCTTCTTTACCACTCGAGTCCTGATTGGTTTCATATTCCTTCTTAACTGAAAATAATAAGGCGAATAACAACAAAAGGGGTGAGCCAAAAATTGCTCAACAAGTCCACAAAATATAAACAGTGTTAAAGCATTTTAAATGAATTCGTCATCCCAGGTATATCTGCAAAGATATAACCTCACGAGAATAGAAAGAAGACCATTACTGGCGAGTACCAATGAACTAAACTGGACACAAGTTTGCATCTATATTCTGCTGATCAGTCAGAATATAATGCAGATCCATATCTCAATATTTAGATCCAGTCGGGTACCCAGGCACTACGGCCCACGTCGAGGCACCAGTCATCCCGGTCCTCAGGATTAAGACACACTCAATCCCAAAAATATCATTATCCAGTCCATCGCTTAGCAACCGGAATAATCGGTATGCTTTGATATATTTCAAACACTAGAATATATCAATCTCCATGTGTCACCAATAGAATATAAATCAATAATCCAAAGAAACGGAGAAATCAAGAATCGAAATGAAATATGAACAAAGGAATAGCAAGTGTATGTCAATGATCAAGAACAATAATCAAGAGAATGCCAATGTGATAAGCATTTGAATCAATATCACTATTCTGAAAGTAGAATAGGGGAAAAACTTGCCTTCTGCGTGACTCACTGTAATTGAATCACTTCTGTCTATCACCTTGGACTATTACCGACTCAACTTGCCTGGCTGGCTTAGCTTCTGTTGGCAAAACAGACTGGTTAAGTCACGTCGTACTTCATTTACATCTTGAATCGACTTTAAAACGTTCCTAACATCTACCCTTGCGCTTATGACTGACTCATGTCTTACATATAAGCAAGTAAAACTCGATTAACCACGTAATACACATAAGCACATAAGCACATAATCATTTTTATGGTTAAAATAATCTTTAAAACCAAAATCGACTCGCTGATCGTTCAACTGATCGTTATCTTACTCGTTTCCCATTTTTCTGGAATTTTTCGGACTCGTCTCGGCACGTAACTCGACTGATAATCAAACAAGTCACAAAATCAACTAATGTTTAGAAGAAATTAAGCTTTGATATTATTTTTAATGAAAAGAATTCATTTTTATGAGTCAACAGGCTTTCGTTTAACGCAAATCGGACTAACGATTGAATTATTATTAATTAAATACTGATAATTCCATTTATTAATCATTATAAATAATTATTACTAATTTTTAAAACTCAAAAATAATTTTAAAATCATTATTTAAGAAAAATCAGAATTAAAAATATTTTTTCTATAATTTTTGGAATTAAAATGAATTTATTATGATTTATTGAAAATTATTTGATTAATTATCAAAATAATTAATTACTTTTAAATAATTAAGAAATAATAAATAATTAAGAAAATAATTCAATCTGATTTTTAGAAAATAATTCAGAAATTATTTATAATATAAATTAATTAATTAAACAATTAATTAATCAATTTACAAAATAAATAAAACTGATTTTTAAAATTAATAAAAATAAAATCAAAATCAAAATTACAGAAACACATGTCAGAACCCAATTCCTGATAAAATTAGATCAAACCTCGGGTTCTGGAAACGGGTCAACTAGGGTTGGATTCTGGGTTGCCAAGAACATCACCGGATTTTTCCCAGAATTCAGGTGAGTTCCCGGAGTCCGGCCAACTCCGATCAGTCCTCAAATCAACACCGTTTGGTGCTGTTTTTGAGTGCTTTTCATTGCAAATCAACACAGCAATCTAACCACGGCCAAAACATACCAAAAACATCTCAGAATCACGATCTCCAGTCAAAATCGACATGAACTCCGGCCAAAATATCATCTTTTGATTCTGTAAACCAAACTCAACGTTCTATAGTGCAAATTGAAGCTAAGAACATATACAATCAAAGCCCTAACATTACAAGAACCAAATATTCACAGAAATCATCGAGTTGTGTTTTGAAAATCTGACATAAACCCTAGAAATCGTGAATCACTATCCAGGCATCGTTTGTTCAATTAAATACCATAAATCGACTGTAAATCATCCTAACAAAGCTATATCAATCATCAAAACATCAAAATAACCCTAGAATCAAAAAGTCCTAATTCGAACATAAACCCTAGAAATCGAAAATCAAAAACGATGCAATAAAACGTGAAATTGATGCAAGAAACAGAAAGAACGGATCAAAACCTTCGATTTGAGTACTTGAATCACACGATTTGATGTTGTAATCAGTGAGAAATCACGACTTGATTCTTCGACCCGAACCTGTTCTTCCCGACCCGATTTCAGAGAATTTTGTGTATTTTTGCAGATTTTAATGATTAATTATAATTAATTAAATAAAAATTAGGATATTGATAGTAGTAAAAATAATACTCCTAATTAAAATTAAGGCCCTAATTCTACACTTTTTAAAATTAATAGGCCCCTAATTTTATAATTTTTGAGTATTAAAATTTAATTTATAAATATTAAATATATGCAATATATATGCCAAAAATTCCCAAAAATTGTGAATAATGCAAAAATGCAAAGAAATAATATAAATGAAAGTCCTATGATTTTATAAAAATAAAAATGTGATTTTTGTGGGGTTTTTGACACCCAATGGGGCCCGGAAAAGTCAATTTTCACAAAACGAGAAAATTTATAAAATATCTAGATGTTCAGAATATTGCGATTGTAAAAGCCATTTGATGAAAAATAAGGCCCATTATTTTATTTGAAATACTGGCTTTAAAATCATTATTTGGGTTGTAAAACGTTTGAAATGAAACCTATGAATGCATAACAAAATATCTGAAAAATACCTTAAAAATACAGGAATGACATGGAATACACGTAACACATAACAGTTAGGGTTTATCAGTTAATCACACATAAATGACATAGTAATACACATATTTTATTATAATTATGATATAATATAAACGTAAATTTCCCAGTCGTTACATCCTTCCCCCCTTAAAAGGATTATGTCCTCAGAATCTTCTATGAAAACAAATGAGGGTATTCCTCTAACATTTCGCTTTCAAGTTCCCAGGTTTATTCTTCAACCATAGGATTTCTCCACAACACTCGTACTAAATATACAGACTTATTTCTCAACACTTTCTCTCGCCGATCTAAAATTCTTACCGGCTGTTCTACAAAAGACAAATCAGGTTGGATTTCTCTCGGCTCATACTCTATTACATGCCTAGAATCAGGATTATATCTCTTAAGCATTGACACGTGAAACACATTGTGAATATGCTGCATATGAGGCGGTAAAGCTAATTCGTATGCAACCTTTCCCACTTTCTTCAAAATTTCAAACGGTCCAACGTATCGTGGTTTCAATTTACCCTTATTGCCAAATCTGGTCAATCCTTTCCATGGCGATATTTTGAGTAGTACATTTTCTCCTTCCTGATAGTCCATATCCTTCCTAGCTTGATCTGCATATTTGCGCTGCATCGAGTCGTTTTCGAATGAGTTCAATCTTTTCTTTCGTCTGTTGAATTAATTCTGGACCCAAAATTTTGCGTTCTCCAACTTCATCCCAATGTACTGGTGATCTGCATTTTCTCCCGTATAATGCTTCATACGGTGGCATTCCAATGCTGGCGTGATAGCTGTTATTATAAGAAAATTCCACCAGAGGTAAATGTTCATCCCGGCTACCTTCAAAATCGATCGCACAAACTCGTAACATGTCTTCAATCGTTTGGATAGTTCTTTCACTTTGCCCATCAGTTTGCGGATGATAAGCGGTACTCATGTTCAATTTGGTTCCAAGACATTCTTGAAATTGTCTCCGAAATCTTGAGTTGAAACGAGGATCTCGATCGGACATGATAGATATTGGAACTCCATGTCGCATTACAATTTCCTTAAGATATAAGTGCACTAGCTTGTCAAGTGAAAATATTTCGTTAATTGGTAGAAAATGTGCTGACTTTGTGAGTCTGTCAATGATTACCCATATTGCATCATGATTTGCTTTTGTCCTTGGTAGTCCTACTACAAAATCCATCGCTAGATGTTCCCATTTCCATTCTGGAATGTCTAACGGTTGTAATAATCCGCTCGGACGTTGATGTTCCGCTTTAACTCGCTGGTATGTGTAGCATTTACTCACCCATTCAGCTATTTCCTTCTTCATGTTCGGCCACCAGAAGTTTTCTTTCAGATCGCGATACATTTTTGTACTTCCTGGATGAATGGAATACTTTGAACTGTGCGCATCTCGCATTATTTCTTCTTTTAATTCTACCACATTAGGGATCCAGATTCTCGACGCAAAGCATAAAATTCCTTCGTTATCTCTCTGAGTTGTGATCTCTTCTCCCGTCAGGTCGTCATCTTGACTCATCACTTCATCTTGACAGCGGCGAATCTTCTCTAACAATTCTGGTTGGAAAGTCATAGTGTAGATAGTTTCTGCAGATTCATGGAAAATACGAATCTCAATTTCTAATTTGTCGAATTCCTTGGTTAATTCTTCACATGAAGTTAATCGATTCAATCTTTTTTCCTGCTCAGCGCATCTGCTACAACATTTGCTTTCCCTAGATGATAACTGATCGTGACATCGTAATCCTTTATCAATTCCAACCATCGACGTTGTCGCATGTTCAGCTCCTTTTGCGTAAAGATATACTTCAGACTTTTATGATCCGTGTAGATTTCACATTTTTCACCATAGAGATAATGTCTCCAAAGCTTCAACGCAAATACGATCGCTGCCAATTCCAGATCATGAGGATGATATTTTTGTTCATGAGGTTTAAGTTGTCTCGAAGCATATGCGATGACGTTACCGTGCTGCATCTGTACACATCCTAACCCGCGATACGAAGCGTCGCTATAAATGACGAAATTTCCTTGCTCGTCTGGCAATACAAGTACTGGTGCGGTTACTAATCGATTTTTCAACTCTTGGAAACTTTCTTCACACTTATCATTCCATTCAAACTTTTCACTTTTTCGAGTTAACTTGGTCAGCGGCGTTGCTATTTTCGCAAAATCTTTGACAAATCTTCGATAATATCCTGCCAACCCCAAGAAACTTCGAACTTCTATCGGCGTCTTTGGTCTTTCCCAATTTAACACAGCTTCAATCTTCACTGGATCGACTTGGATGCCTTCTCTACTGATGATATGCCCTAGAAATTGTACTTCTCTTAACCAGAATTCACATTTCGAAAATTTTGTGTATAGTTGTTCTTTCCTCAGAATTTCCAAAGCTATCCTCAAGTGTTCCGCATGCTCTTCTTCCGTCTCAGAATAAATCAAGATGTCGTCAATGAATACAATCACGAATTTATCCAAATATTTCTTGAATACTCTGTTCATCAAATCATTAATATTGCTGGTGCGTTTGTCAGACCGAATTCCATTACTAAAAACTCGTAATGCCCATATCTTATACGAAACGCGGTCTTTGGAATATCTTCAGCTTTAACCTTCAATTGATGATAGCCCGATCTCAAATCTATCTTTGAAAACCATGCTGCTCATTTTAACTGATCGAACAAATCGTCGATTATCGGTAAGGGATACTTGTTCTTGATAGTTAGTTTATTCAATTCCCTATAGTCGATGCATAATCGCATGCTGCCGTCCTTCTTCTTCACAAATAACACCGGTGCACCCCATGGGGATACACTAGGTCGTATGATGCCTCGGTCTAAAAGATCTTGCAGTTGCGTTGACAATTCCTTCATTTCGACTGGAGTCATCCGATATGAAGCTTTTGAAACAGGTTCTGTGCCTGGTGCTAGATCAATCGTGAACTCGATTTCTCGATCTGGCGGTAACCCTGGAAACTCGTCTGGAAAGACGTCTGGAAACTTGCATACCACTGGAATATCTTCTATTCTAGGACTTTCTTTTTCAGTATCTAACACGTAAGCTATGTACGCCTCACATCCTTGTCGAAGCAATCATTTAGTCTGCATCACAGTAAGAAATTTCTTTCGCTATTTTTCGCCTTTGAATATTACCGTTGCATTTTCCGCAGTCCGTAATTTGACTTTCTTATTCGCGCAATCTATCTGAGCATTATGACATGCTAACCAATCCATTCCCAAAATAATATCGAATTCTCCTAGCTTAAAAGGAATTAAATCTACCGAAAAATGATGTTCGGCTATTTCTATATCACACGCAGGACATACTCGATCTACCGGAACTTGGTCGTCATTCGCTAATTTTATAAATAATGTTTCGCCCAACCATTCGATTTTCACAATGTAACTTATCAAGAAATTTTTCAGAAATAAATGAACGAGTAGCTCCAGAATCAATTAATACTTTTGAACTTACGGAATTCACCAAAAGCGTACCTGCAATCACACTTGGACTCTGCACCGCTTCTTTCATTGTCATGTTAAAAGTTCTTGCTTTGGGTTGATTAGGCAGCGGCGGGGGTAATGCTAACACTCTCGGAACACTAGTTGTCATAGCTGGTCCTTTGCAATTTCTGGCGATTTGCCCTTTCTTTCCACACTGGAAACAAGTTATTTCCGTTGTTCTACTTGTTGGACATTCGTTAGAATAATGCCCTTTCTGCTTACACCGATAACACGTTACATCCCTTTTGATACATACACCAGTATGCTTTCGATTACATGTCTTGCAGTACGGCACTAGAACTCTAACCATTCCCTGCTGATTGGAGGTTTGGAAACGATTACCTGCCTTCTGTGGACCTTGTCCTATCCTTTTAAAATTTAAATTTGCCCGGGCTTGAAATCCCGGCTTTCTGCTAGAGCGATCTTGGAAACTTCCCTTTCCCTATTTTGCTGAGATCTTTCAATTTCCCCTTCTATAATCAAAGCTTTCTGAACTACGGCAGTATACGTTGTCAATTCGAAAACTGCAACTTGGCCATGAATCCATGGTTGTAACCCTTCTTGAAACCTTTGAACTAGCTTCTCTTCAGTGTCAACCTGTTCCGGAACAAACCTAGCCAACTCAGTAAATTTGGCTTCATACTCTACCACAGACATATTTCCCTGCTTCAGTTCAAGAAACCTAATCTGCATTTGGTTCTTCACATAACGAGGAAAATGCTTTTCTAAAAACAACTCTTTAAACCTATTCCACGCAATAACATCTTCACCCTCCAAAGCCTTTTTAGATTCCCACCAATAATTCGCCTCTCCTTTCAACAAGTAACTAGCAAAATCAGTCTTCTGGTCCTCACCTATCTTCACTAGTGCGAACGCTTTCTCTACTTCTTTTAACCAGGTGGTAGCTTTAATAGGATCAGTAGACCCTTCAAATTCTTGAGGTTTAACTGACTGAAACTGTTTAAAAGTAACAACAGGTAATACTTTTGGTAATTGAGGCTCAGGACGAGGTGGTTGTTGTAATATTTGTTGTTGTATCTGCTGTTATTGATGCTGCATCTGCTGCTGTATCATTACCATCTGTTGTTGCATCAGATGGAACATTTGGTTCATGGTATCATTAGTCTGGTCTTCAGAATTACTGTTAGAGGTCTCAGCCCTAGTCTTTCTCTTTGGTGCCATCTTCTTCTGATAATAAAACAGGTGATACTTATTTAACAGTTTAATAAACAATTGACAATATGTAAGGAAAACAATTTATCCTCTATTAATAACATGGTTTATTTAAAAAAATAGTTGCTGAATGTAAAGACTGGAAATGTAAACAGTTAAATAAAATAATTGTTCTCTCTCTCTCTCTCTCTCTTTTTCTTTTTTTTTCAACAGGAATTATATTATGGAAAACTGTAAAGTGAAAGTAAATGCTGTAAAACTGTAAAGACTGAAATTTAAATAAAATGAATTGAAAAAGTTCATCTTATATATATGCGTGACACCAGCTTCAGGTGTAAATGCTTGATACAAAAAGTCTCGGGCTACTGGTAATCACTACGGCTACAAGTCACACTATCGCTACAAGTTAAACTACTACTACAAGTTAAACTACTGATACACACATACACTACTACTCACTAGGTTATACTATGCCGCCTTTATATACATATGTACTATGGAGTAACTGTCTCAAACTATCACTGCCTCAAAACCCAGGCGGAATACGCCTAAGCTCCTCTCTAAGTGCCTGGACCAAAGTCTGTGCCTAAGCGGAAAACCCTGTAGAACTCTGCAAGAGAAGGAGGTCCATCATGAGTCAAATCATCCAGCTCCCAAGTAGCGCTCATCAACACTGACTGCAATCGCTGTCTCATATAATAATCCGGCTGTAGGGCCGCTAATGGTCCTCTGTCCCTCTGATCAAACAGATGCATGATATCTCCGACACTGTGCCCGCCAATACTCCATATCATCCCTCATAACTCTATACTCATGGTATGGTACCATATGCGGCTGAGCAACCTGACCTACTTACTCCTGGGAAGGAACCCTCGGTATACCTGCACCCTGTTGTGGTAAACCTAACTGTAGATCCACATCATGCTCTCACATCCCCTCGACTGGAATCATCTGAACTATGTCCGGCTCTGGGGCATGCACTGGTATAGGAGGTAACAATGGTGGTGGTAGTAACTCCTGCTCAATGCCTGGTATAAACTGGTGCTCAACTGGTAAAGGAACCATCGACTCAAAGAACTCATATGGATCAAACATCTCCATGGGGTCATGAACTATCCCCTGAACTGGTGGTACTGGCTCCTGTGGCAATGGTGGTGGAGGTGGTAGAGGAGGAAACATATACTCAGATACTGGAGGTATAACTGGTGTTGCTGGCCCAGTGACTGTCCTCTCGGAAGACGCAGAATAACCAGAAGATGCCATCTGATAATATACCAAAGAAAAGAAAAAGTCACTAACAATCCTAAGATTTATACTTCCCTATTCTAATCTGACCTAAATCCTAACACTATTCTTCCTAATTTGACTATCACATATCTTATGTGATCTCCCTATCCTATCTTAATCCTAATGTTCTAGTTTTCAGGGACCAAACCTACAGCTCTGATACCAAACCTGTAACGCCCTCCAGACCCGGGGTATAAGTCTGGGGTTACTAGCTAATCACTAAACCTGTACAATCTAATTAACAATTAATAAAGAAATGAAATTAAACCCCTTTAACACTAACCAGGATCTTTTTAGGTTGAAGTATGAAAACAAGAACCACTAACTACTTTTATTACAACCAAACATTCAAAATCTCACAAACTCCCTTTATTACAAACCATTGTCTAATTCATTTGAAGCTAAGTTCAACTTTTATTCAAACCCACACACTATCTATTAACACTCCACATGCTCGGGAAATTCAAAGCTTTCTTCCCGGATTGGGATCAAGACCTTGGGTATGAGAGGATCCCGAGGCTTGACCCGCTTCTTTACCACTCGAGTCCTTATTGGTTTCATATTCCTTCTTAACTGAAAACAATAAGGTGAATAACAACAAAAGGGGTGAGCCAAAAATTGCTCAACAAGTCCACAAAATATAAACAGTGTTAAAGCATTTTAAATGAATTCGTCATTCCAGGTATATCTGCAAAGATATAACCTCACGAGAATAACAAGAAGGCCATTACTGGCGAGTATAAATGAACTAAACTGGTCACAAGTTTGCATATATATTCTGCTGATCGGTCAGAATATAATGCAGATCCATATCTCAATATATAGATCCAGTCGGGTACCCAGGCACTACGGCCCACGTCGAGGCACCAGTCATCCCGGTCCTCAGGATTAAGACACACTCAATCCCAAAAATATCATTATCCAGTCCATCGCTTAGCAACCGGAACAATCGGTATGCTTTGATATATTCCAAACACTAGAATATATCAATCTCCATGTGTCACCAATAGAATAAGAATCAAGAATCCAAAGAAACGGAGAAATCAAGAATCGAAATGAAATATGAATAAAGTAATAGCAAGTGTATATCAGTGATCAAGAACAATAATCAAGAGAATGCAAATATGATAAACATTTGAATTAATATCACTATTCTGAAAGTAGAATAGGGGAAAAACTTGTCTTCTGCGCGACTCACTGCAATTGAATCACTTCTGTCTATCACCTTGGACTATTACCGACTCAACTTGCCTGGCTGGCTTAGCTTCTGTTGGCAAAGCAGATTGGTTAAGTCATGTCATACTTCATTTGCATCTTGAATCGACTTCAAACCGTTCTTAACATCTACCCAGGCGCTTATGACTGACTCATGTATTACATATAAGCAAGTAAGACTCGATTAACCACGTAATACACATAAGCACATAAGCACATAATCATTTTTATGGTAAAAATAATTTTTAAAACCAAAATCGACTCGCTGATCGCTCAACTGATCGTTATCTGACTCGTTTCCCATTTTTCCGGAATTTTTCGGACTCATCTCGGCACGTAACTCGACTGATAATCAAACAAGTAACAGAATCAACTAATTTTTAAAAGAAATTAAGCTTTGATATTATTTTTAATTAAAAGAATTCATTTTTCTAAGTCAACAGGCTTTCGTTTCACGCAAATCGGACTAACGGTTGAATTATTATCAATTAAATACTGATAATTCCATTTATTAATCATTATAAATAATTATTACTAATTTTTAAAACTCAAAAATAATTTTTAAATCATTGTTTAAGAAAAATCAGATTTAAAAATATTTTTTCTATAATTTTAGGAATTAAAATGAATTTATTACGATTTATTGAAAATTATTTGATTAATTATCAAAATAATTAATCACTTTTAAATAAATAATAAATAATAATTAAATAATAAATAATTAAGAAAATAATTCAATTTGATTTTTAGAAAATAATTCAGAATTATTTATAATAGAAATCAATTAATTAAACAATTAATTAATCAATTTACAAAATAAATAAAACTGATTTTTAAAATTAATAAAAATAAAATCAAAATCAAAATCATAGAAACACATGTCAGAACCCAATTCCTGACAAAATCAGATCAAACCCGGGTTCTGAAAACGGGTCAACCGGGTTGGATTCCGGGTTGCCAAGAACATCACCGGATTTTTCCCAGAATCCGGTGAGTTCCCGAAGTCCGGCCAACTCCGATCAGCCTCAAATCAACACCGTTTGGTGCTGTTTTTGAGTGCTTTTCATTGCAAATCAACACAGCAATCTAACCACGGCCAAAACATACCAAAAACATCTCAGAATCACAATCTCCGGTCAAAATCGACATGAACTCCGGCCAAAATATCATATTTTGATTTTGTAAACCAAACTCAACATTCTATAGTGTAAATTGAAGCTAAGAACATATACAATCAAAGCCCTAACATTACAAGAACCAAATATTCACAGAAATCATCGAGTTGTGTTTTGAAAATCTGACATAAACCCTAGAAATCGTGAATCACTATCCAGGCATCGTTTATTCAATTAAATACCATAAATCGACTGTAAATCATCCAACAAAGCTTTATCAATCATCAAAACATCAAAATAACCCTAGAATCAAAAAGTCCTAATTCGAACATAAACCCTAGAAATCGAAAATAAAAAACGATGCAATAAAACGTGAAATTGATGCAAGAAATAGAAAGAACGGATCAAAACCTTCGATTTGAGTACTTGAATCACACGATTTGATGTTATAATCAGTGAGAAATCACTACTTGATTCTTCGACCCGAACCTGTTCTTCCCGACCTTTATTTCAGAGAATTTTGTGTATTTTTGCAGATTTTAATGATTAATTATAATTAATTACATAAAAATTAAGCTATTTATAGTAGTAAAATTAACACTCCTTGTAAGGCATATGTCATAGCCTATTTGTTTATTCGAGGATTTAACTCAACTCAAATAAGAATGTAACAAGTAAATAGTGGATCTACCGTCAAAGAGATCTCATAAAGTAACATATGTCAAAGGATTCAGAAACAAGGTTCATCTACAGACATGAGGAATTAATTCACTGGAAGAAGTTCAAGAAATTGTTCAAGCCTCAGTGATATAAATCAAGATTGTGGATTTAATCAAGTGACAGAGATCTCGTCAGGGTATCAATTAATTACAGGGATTTAATCTGAAATCAAAGTCAAGACATGAAGAAACATCACGGAAGTTAGTCACTCATGAACCAGACAGTACATCGAGTGTCAACATTGAAGTGGTGGAATTGATTCATAATTTTCAGTGATTTTCAGAAGATATTCAGAAGAATGGTTGCTGCTCAAGATTAGTATTAATTCTCTATTAATTAATTAAGTCATATAATTTAATTAAGAAAATAAATTATATCTGCAAAGATTAATTTATTTATTAATTGAATTAATTGATTAATTAATTTAGAATTAATATTAAGGATTTTCAGAATTTAAATTGGATTAAAATGTATTTAAATTCAACAAGACAATCTGATTGTACTAATATGACAATCGGTATGACAATCAATAGTCATACCGAAAGTCATGCTAGTACAAATAATTGTCTTGCCGAAAGTTACACTGGAAGAGGATTGTCTTGCTAGTTCAATCAGATTGTCTTGCTAGTACAAACAATAGTCATACCGAAAGTCTCTCCAGTTCAACAGATTGTCTTGCTAGTACAATTGGATTGTCTCACCTATTGTCACTCCAGTTCATTTAAGTCTGTTGATTAGTTTAAAAAGAAGAGAAGCAGTAGAAGTCATTCTATCTATCCAAAAAATACAACTCAAGAACACAGAAGCAGCCGCCTACAATATTTTATATTCTCTGCTAATTTCAAGATCAAATTTCTAGTTTGTAAAGTTAAATCCAAACCACTAGAAATCTTTATCTTGTTCTTGTGTAACAATCTAGCGGATCAAAATCTCTAGAACTTAATCTCAAATCGCGTTTAGCATTTGATTCTAATTATTGCAAAAATAGAAAAAGTTCATGTCGAATTTATTCTAAATTTGTGATAATTAATTTGAGATTAATTCCTTGTAATCGATACAGTTGTTGTAACACCTTTCAAGTTTAATAATATTCTTATTTAACTTGAATTTTGTTTCACATTTTTTATTCCGCATTTATTCGATTATTCGGTACTGTTTGTATTCAACCCCCCCCCTTCTACAAACACATTGGGACCTAACAATTGGTATCAGAGCCTTCTGATTAACGAACAAATCAAGATCCTAGACTTTTGTGATTTTTCAACTCCTTGAATTTTTATTTATTCAAAAATTCATAATGACTTCACAAAAAGTTGGAACCGTTAAAATTCCACTATTTGATAAAGAAAATTATATCATGTGGAAGAAAAAGATGCTCTTGTTTTTACAAGTTGCAAATCCCAAATATCTGAACTTGTTAAAGAAGGGTCCAACAACTCTAATGGTTATTGAACCAGAGGTGATAGTAGATGATGTTGTGATTACCAAAGCTAGAACCTATCCAAAAGAGCCTGAGGATTTTTCTCCTGCTGAAAAAGAAGAAGCCTCCTTGCATGCCAGCCTTCAGTTAATTTTAGTTGATTCCCTCGATCCCTTAATGAACAGACATGTGATGAACTGTAAAAATTCCAAACACATCTGGGAAACTATTGAGGTGATTAATGAAGGTACAGAGGAAGTTAGGGAGAACAAGTTGGAGATCCTAACCTCTGAGTATGAACATTTTAAATCAAATCCAGGAGAAGGAATTACTGAAGTGTTTGAGAGGTACAATGCGTTGATCAACAACCTAAACATAAATGGGAAATATTATTCAATCAGGGAGGTCAACAAAAAGTTCCTTTTAACACTGCCAACTCATCTTGAACATAGAATCGCTGCCATTAGAGAAGCTAGAGATCTAAGTGAGATTTCTTTGGATAGACTCTATGGTGTGTTGAAAACCTATGAGTTGGAGCAGATTCAGCAAAAGGAAGTCTACGGGAAAGATAGAATGGTCAACACATCTACTGCTCTTTTAGCTGAAGGTCAACAACAACAACAATCTCAACAGTCGGAGAGAATGGTACAGTTTTCCAAGGCTGAGGAAAATGTGATAGTAGCAGAATATGATTCTCCTACTACAAATCAATCCAGTGATGATTTTTATTCCTTGGAAGAGCTGGAGCAATTGGAAGATGAGTCAATGGCCCAAATTGTCAAGAGATTCTCCAATGTCAGATTCAAGAGAAATCCCAAGTTCAAGTACAAGTCCAACTACAACAGATTCCAGACAGGTGGATCTTCATCCTCTAACACCAGTAGTGGTGGATACAAAACAGGGATGGTTGATCGGAGCACCATTAGATGCTATAACTGCAATGAGTTGGGACACTTTGCCACAGAATGCAGGAAGCCAAAGCAAGTAAGGAAGAACTCTTATGATTCAAATCAGAAGAGTAACTCTGAAAGGGCTTACCTGGCAAAGGGAAGAAGCTAGGATGATACTGATAGTGAAGATGAAGAAGATGAGAATCTTGCTCTTATGGCTATTGATGGAAAAGCTTCATCGTCAAGAAAAGAGGTAAAATTTACTGATGCTGAATTAGTTTATCATCTAGGAGGTTCCTTAGATTGTGCTCGTCGTGATAATTGAACTGTTAAGTCAGCAGATCAAAGACCTTGAGAAAAAGGTCAATGAATTAAGACTTGTGCACATTAATCAAGACAAGTTAAAAGAACAAGTATATTTTCTAGAGAATAGAGTTGACTGTTATAGACAACTCGAAACTATTCTCAAAGACAAGATCATCGGTCTTGAGACTAAGGTTAGAGCCTACTTCAATTCTTGTTCGAAGGCTAAAGAGTTCTACGGTAAGCAAGCTGTTAATCAAACATCTGGAATAGGTTATGATTACAATGCTGCTATTGGAAAATTAGGCATAAACTCCCCTCCTCATGTATGTGCTAAAGGTAGGGAAGTACCACATGTGCTTAAGGGTGTTGATGAACCCCTCTATAAAGCATCAATTTCTGAACCATTTGATGCGACCTCTTCTGTTATTCAAGAAGAAATACGTGCTGAAGATCATGCTAATGAGAAGGTTATTTCCAAGTCAAGTGTGTCGAAAGTTCCAGTCAAAGTTATGAAAGCAACTGAGACTAACTCAGACACACATGAGTTGGATAACAAAAATGCCATGTCTACCATGCATAAATTGCCTGCTGTTAATCACTCTCATAAAGCATGTGGTGTTTCTAATTGTATGTCTTGTGCTTTTAATATGATGTATGCTTATTTTAATGGTAAGCATGTTTCTAATGATAAGACTACTCCTCGTCAGCATGTGAATAACAAGAAGCATGATAAGTCTAAGACTGCTAGTCCTTCTAAGGCTAGAAAGGAGACATTTGTGCCTAAACCTAAACAGAAATTTGTTAAGGCTGTTTACAAGGTCAAATGTTCAGTCATTGAAGATGTTGAGACCATTAAAATTAAAAATGTTATTTTGCCTGACAAAGGACAATTCTACAAGTATGCCGGGCCCAACCAAGTTTGGGTTCCGAAGAAGGTCTAATCTATTTGAAGTGCATGGCAGTATACAGGTGTAACCGATAGTGTGGATTCTTGACAAGTGGATCATCAAGACATATGACCGGAGATAGAGCCCTGCTATCAAATATGGATTGAGAAAGTTGGCCCACTGGTTACCTTTGGAGATAACAGCAAAGGTTTATCTAAAGGATATGGCTATTTGTAAGCTGGCAATGTTATCATTGAACTCAAACTTCTTTCTACATTAGTGATTTCTTATTTCATGTAAAATCTTTTGAAATCACTATTGTACATCATCTCTCTCAAAAGATTAAATGTATAATTTTCATTCATTATAGATCTTAAGTACATTTTATCTCTCTATATTACCCTATGTTCTGTGATACAGGTTCAGTCTCCAATGGCTTTCTTTCATTGACAGTCATGAGGTTGAAAACCCACAACATCTATCCGAGACTGTAAAGACAAACACAGAAACAGAACCAACCAACACTCTCTTACCACTAAATATAGTATAAATGAGCGTGAGGGAGATAGTGCCTTAGTGCACCACATAAGGAAGGTTCTGTAGTCAACCCAGTAGCTCTGTCTCCTGCATAGATGAGTAGTATTTAAACCGAGACAACTGCTAGCCCCCATACATCTTCTCAAAAAGATGTAATGGCTGAAAAGGCACAAAAACAGTTACTAGATTCATTCTCTTAACAGGGTGCGTCTATTGAAATTTGCCTGTCGGCCAAGGCATCCGATGTAGTGTCACCACTTCAAACATAAACAATTTTTGATGCACAAGGAGAGGTTACACACACAAAGGATGAGTTGACAGAAACAAGAGTTTCGACCATTTTAAGGTCAGATTCGATTGTTCAAGGTTCATTAATGGACCAATTGCCTTTACAGGTGTTAGGAGAGGATACTGATCGAAAAGCCATATGTCAGTGGTCAGTGTCTACCTCCCCAGGCTTAAATCTCCTGGATGCATCTGCGGATAGTGGATCTGACATAGATGCAGATCGGCAACTTGTTGACAATGATTCAGATATTACCTGATGAGTCACAAGGAAATGTCTTCACAGACATTAGAAGGGAACTTTGATCTTTATGCTAAATTCTTTGGATCATTGTTTACCTTCCCAGAATTCAAATCTGGAACCCTAAAAGGGAAACTAGCAACTTGTAGATTATGACTCAGATTCATCTGACGAGTTTAACAAGGATGGGGATTTGCGAACTCCCATTGCACCACCTATGACCTCCTTAAGGATGGCTAAGGTCATTTTCCTTGCAGGTACAACTGAATGTTGGAGCTATGAGAGGAGAGTGATACACTTGTGAGAATGAGTGTAAACACGAGTGGAGAGAAGAGTGAAACACATGTGAGGTACACTAAACAGAATCACACACTCACAGTGAGGAAGAAAGAGAAACTACTTGTTATCTCTTTTCCAACCAAGTGAAATATGAGAACTCCTTCAGAAGACGGCATACATTCCTTCTTTAAGGGGGAGATAAAAGCTTAAGTAATAGTTTGGAGGATTCCTCAACTAAGGGGGAGAAATAGCAGGGTGGAAGAAAAAGGTCCTACACATGTATACTACACCGCACCATTGTTGTTTGTAAGTACGGATCCTATTGTACGGGAGAGGTGGTAAACACAAGGTGATTTTCTAGTAAGGGAAGAAACTGTTCTCAAAAGAGGAGTACCATTGGTTTTTATCTGCGGATCCTATTGTACGGGAGAGGTGGTAAATGAAGGTGATCTTCTTTAATCAGTTGATTCTCATAGGGGGAGAAGCAAGAGAGATATGTGCTTCTCAACAGGAAATGTGGTTGTACAAAAGAAGATGAAACTACTTGAAGATATGTTCAGTCTAGAGGAACATTTATTTGGAATCTGGAAAATGTTAAAAGTTATCCAGAACTTTTCTGCTATTTACTTTGCATTTCTGTTTATATCTTTTTCTTATTTGGTAGTTGAGTTATCATCTAGGTATTTGTGTGTTATTGTTTAACAAACAAATAGTGGGAAGATTGTAAGGCATATGTCATAGCCTATTTGTTTATTCGAGGATTTAACTCAACTTAAATAAGAATGTAACAAGTAAATAGTGGATCTACCGTC
This sequence comes from Apium graveolens, assembly GCF_009905375.1. Lineage (NCBI taxonomy): Eukaryota > Viridiplantae > Streptophyta > Magnoliopsida > Apiales > Apiaceae > Apium > Apium graveolens. The sequence continues at coordinate 120,450,780 of NC_133652.1, forward strand.
AAAGAGATCTCATAAAGTAACATATGTTAAAGGATTCAGAAACAAGGTTCATCTACAGATATGAGGAATTAATTCACTGGAAGAAGTTCAAGAAATTGTTCAAGCCTCAGTGATATAAATCAAGATTGTGGATTTAATCAAGTGACAGAGATCTCGTCAGGGTATCAATTAATTACAGGGATTTAATCTGAAATCAAAGTCAAGACATGAAGAAACATCACGGAAGTTAGTCACTCATGAACCAGACAGTACATCGAGTGTCAACATTGAAGTGGTGGAATTGATTCATAATTTTCAGTGATTTTCAGAAGATATTCAGAAGAATGGTTGCTGCTCAAGATTAGTATTAATTCTCTATTAATTAATTAAGTCATATAATTTAATTAAGAAAATAAATTATATCTGCAAAGATTAATTTATTTATTAATTGAATTAATTGATTAATTAATTTAGAATTAATATTAAGGATTTTCAGAATTTAAATTGGATTAAAATGTATTTAAATTCAACAAGACAATCTGATTGTACTAATATGACAATCGGTATGACAATCAATAGTCATACCGAAAGTCATGCTAGTACAAATAATTGTCTTGCCGAAAGTTACACTGGAAGAGGATTGTCTTGCTAGTTCAATCAGATTGTCTTGCTAGTACAAACAATAGTCATACCGAAAGTCTCTCCAGTTCAACAGATTGTCTTGCTAGTACAATTGGATTGTCTCACCTATTGTCACTCCAGTTCATTTAAGTCTGTTGATTAGTTTAAAAAGAAGAGAAGTAGTAGAAGTCATTCTATCTATCCAAAAAATACAACTCAAGAACACAGAAGCAGCCGCCTACAATATTTTATATTCTCTGCTAATTTCAAGATCAAATTTCTAGTTTGTAAAGTTAAATCCAAACCACTAGAAATCTTTATCTTGTTCTTGTGTAACAATCTAGCGGATCAAAATCCCTAGAACTTAATCTCAAATCGCGTTTAGCATTTGATTATAATTATTGCAAAAATAGAAAAAGTTCATGTCGAATTTATTCTAAATTTGTGATAATTAATTTGAGATTAATTCCTTGTAATCGATACAGTTGTTGTAACACCTTTCAAGTTTAATAATATTCTTATTTAACTTGAATTTTGTTTCACATTTTTTATTCCGCATTTATTCGATTATTCGGTACTGTTTGTATTCAACCCCTCCTTCTACAAACACATTGGGACCTAACACTCCTAATTAAAATTAAGGCCCTAATTCTACACTTTTTAAAATTAATAGGCCCCTAATTTTATAATTTATAAGTATTAAAATTTAATTTATAAATATTTTATATATACAATATATATGCCAAAATTTCCCAAAAATTGTGAATAATGCAAAAATGCAAAGAAATAATATAAATGAAAGTCCTTTAATTTTATAAAAATAAAAATGTGATTTTTTTGGGGTTTTTGACACCCAATGGGGCCCGGAAAAATCATTTTTCGTAAAACGAGAAAATTTATAAAATATCTAGATGTTCAGAATATTGCGATTATAAAAGCCATTTGATGAAAAATAAGGCCCATTATTTTATTTGAAATACTGGCTTTAAAATCATTATTTGGGTCGTAAAACGTTTGAAATGAAACCTATGAATGCATAATAAAATATCTGAAAAATACTTTAAGAATACAGAAATGACATGGAATACACGTAACACATAACAGTTAGGGTTTATCAGATAATCACACATAAATGACATAGTAATACACATATTTTATTATAATTATGATATAATATAAATGTAAATTTCCCAGTCGTTACACTGAGTATAACTTGCACAGGGTTCCACATCACAATTATTTGGTATATTAGCATGGTACGACTTTTGAATTACTTGCACAGAAACCTCCAAGCAACGTTAAACTACTTGCAATAGATACTTGAGGGTTCATGGCATTTGCATATAATACGAAAGATAGATTTGAAACCACTTGGATCATATATATCAAGGTGAATTAGAATACTCGCATCATATATAAAAGATGGGCTAACACTATCTTGAAGTATAAACAAAAAGGTAGGTTAAAATACTTGCCTTGAGAAAGGCTTGACTTGACTGGCAGGTGGGAGTAACTGGAGCTTCACTCGACTTTAATGGAAAGTTTACCCTCATCTTGAGATCCTACATAAAATAATAATATCTTCATTATAATATATACTCACTAACACAACCTAATTATAAACCGAAAGTACGCACATTGGCACTTAGGCTTATATACACATAAATGCTTATAATTACCTTATAAGCATAATAGTTCACATAGCCACTTATGTTCACATAATACATTTAAGTACATAATAATATATCCATACACACTATATTGCATCACTAGGATTGGATGATCTCACTTCACTTACTCAAGTCACTTAGTTATGTTAAACTAGCCAAAACTCTTAATATCGTCCTCATAACTCGAAGTGCCTTTTCTAAACCATCAAGTTCTTATGGACCCTGACTTAGGCCTTACACTATAATGACCTCATACTATCTTAAAACTATGGTGGTCAACCTAGGCCTCACTCATAAGTGCCCTAAAACTAATGGTTAAGTGATTTTTCTCATTATAGTGATTTCAGGGTAACACCAATGGGTTTATGAGTATAATTGACACACTTACATTCAAGTTTCCCTATCAAACTTCTATACTAGATTCTTTTGACCATGAGGCAACTCTCAAACTTTGTGTGGCTCAAGGGCCTAGCTTGGGCCTACCCGGGCTTAAGCTTAAAGTCCAATATTCCCCTGTTTTCTGGACAGAAAAGTGTCCCGTTTTGCACTAACTTATGACCTATAATTCTAACTCAATTCCTATGAACTATGGCTGTAAAAACTCCTCTGACACTCCCTCTAACTAGGGCTAACCAAGGCCTAGTTAGGGCCTACCCATGACATGGTCAAAACTCCTCATTTCTAAGTTGCAACAAAATTGTGCCTTGCTGGACAGATTCTAAATTTTGGTGTGTGCACCTCACTAAATGGTTTGGTTTCTCTAATTTGTGACTTCTAGAGTCAATTATACCCCAAGTATGAACTCCCCGTGGCTTGGTCCTAACAAAGCCTAAAAAATGCCCATTCAAAATCAACACAAAACTCACATGCAAATCTACAAAAATATTCAGGATTTTATCCTAGCCTTTCCACCTTAACTCCCACTTTAAAACCACGAATTAAATCTCAACCAAGGCAAATTTAATACTATAAGACTCTAAACTAAGGCCTCAACTAATAATGGAGATCATCCATGCCCTATAGTACCTACATGCAAAATAAAACTTAACATGCAACTCAAGATGATCACTAAATCAAGTTCGACTAAATAAGAGGGTTATTAGCTCATAAATTTGACTTAAAATACTTAGCTACTTCAAAAGATCATGCACACTACCTTTTAACAACTAATATCAAGCATAATATCAAGGAAACAATTCGTTTTAAGCACATATAAGGTCGAATTTAACACAAACTAAGCATGCATGTACATTTTTGAAAAGAAGAGCATATATAACATGATTATACTTGAAAATAATGCCCTATCTCTAACATGCAAAGTAGAATATGACTTTACAACTAAAGATCAGTAGCATGCAAAGGTTTTAAAAGAGTTTTATTCAGGGAAACACTTAGTTTATGCACATAAAAAGTATATCTCAAAGAGAACTCTTTAATCCACATGAATTAAGAGTTTCTCTTTGGAGATCACATAAAATCAAGACATGCAAGCATTAAACTTCATCTCCTAAGCATGGAACTTCTTGTAAGGTGTATATTATATGAATGGATAATGGAATTACACTAGAATGGCAAGAATTTGATGAAGAAAATTTGAAGGGAATGGGGGAAGGGGCTTCGGCCGAATGAAGAAAAAGAGAGAGGAATGAGAGAAAATTTGAGAGTGAAAATGATGAGCTTGAGTGGATTGTGGTTTTGGGTTAACTCCTCTCTTTATGGTTCATCATGCACTAATTCAATAGTGGAATTTGGAATGTACTAAAGTGCCCTTCTCCAATAACCAAGCAAAAGTGCATGCAAGGGTAGTTTAGTCTTTTGGTGGATAGAAGAAGGTTTGTGGGGTATGAATTGTCTCTTATGCCCTTTAAATTGAATTGGAGGGTATTTTCATGCATAGGCAACTAAGTAATTTGCAATTTTAAAATCAACTAATTTATATAAAACAATTTTTATAAATATAAATGCACCTCCATAAATCACAAAATAAATATTATATAATAGTTTATGATTTTAGAAATTTAATGATATAAAATTTGAAAGTTTATTGTTAAAAGATTTTTTTAAAACCGATTTTTCATATAAAATGAAGTACATTTGATTATCATTTAAAAATAATAAATGATAAGATTTTCTTTTCAAAAAAATTTATATAAACTAATACATTAAACACTTAGTTTATAGGCACTAAGTCATATAGATCATCCACATTTATAATTCCACACAATTTAAATTTTAATTATATACACACAATTATATATAGATAGGATTTAGAAATACTGGTCGTAACATCCTCTCCCCCTTTAAGGATTCTGTCCTCGGTATCTAGGAGAATAAGTGAGGATACCGGCTACGCATATCCGACTCTAGTTCCCACATTGACTCTTTAACCTTGGGATTTTTCCAAAGTACTCTTACCAACTTGATCAACTTATTTCTAAGACTCGTCTCTTGCCAGTCGAGTATTTTGACAGGTTGCTCCACAAATGACAGGTCTGCCTGAATCTCTATAGGTTCATATTCTATCACATGGTTGGCATCAGGATTATACTTCATAAGTAATGACACATGAAACACATTATGCACATGTTGATACCGAGGCGGTAAAGCTAATTCATAGGCCACCTTCCCTACTTGACTCAAAACTTCAAAAGGACCAATATATCTAGGTGATAACTTCCCTTTCTTGCCAAATTGAGACAATTCTTTCCTCGGTAATACTTTCAGCAATACGACTTCACCTACTTGGAATTTGATATCCTTGCGTGCCGGGTCTGCATACTTTCTTTGCCTAGCTTGAGCATCAAGTAATCTCTTATCAATCTGACTGTCTCATGCATTTGTTGCACCAATTTCCGGGCCTAAAATCTTTCTTTCTCCCACTTCATCCCAGCTGGTTGGTGATCTGCATTTTCATCCGTATAAAGCTTCATATGGTGGCATGCCAATACTGGTATGATAGCTTTTGTTATAGGAGAATTCTACCAATGGCAGGTGGTCGTCCCAACTTCCCGTAAAATCAATCGCACAGTTGCGCAACATGTCTTCAATTGTTTGAATTGTCCTCTCACTTTGACCATCAGTCTGTGAATGATACGCCGTACTCATATTCAACTTGGTGCCAAGACTTTCTTGAAATTGCTTCCGGAATCTCGAGTTAAATCATGGATCTCTATCTGAAACTATTGATTTAGGTACGCCATGTCGTAATACGATTTCACGCACATACAGGTGGACCAATCTGTCTAATGAAGACCTCTCGTTAATCGGAAGAAAATGTGCCAACTTCATAAGGCGATCAACTATAACCCATATAGCGTCATGTCTGGATTTTGTTCGTGGTAATCCTACTATAAAGTCCATGGCAATGTTTTCCAACTTCCATTCTGGAATCTTTAAAGGCTAAATTAATCCACTTGGTCTTTGATGTTCTGCCTTCACTTTCTGACAAGTATAGCACCTCGCAACCCATTATGCTACTTCTCACTTCATATTTGGCCACCAAAAGTTCTGCTTCAAGTCCTGGTACATCTTGGTGCTTCCCGGATGGATTAAAAATCTAGAATTATGAGCTTCTTGCAATATCTCATTTTTTAATTCAGTCACATGAGGAATCCAAATTCTTGAGGAAAACCTTAATATACCTTGTTCATCCCTTTGAGTACAAATCTCTTCTCCGGTCAGTTGATTATTCTCCTGTTTCATCACTTCTTCCTGACATTTCTTTATCTTTTCCAACAATGATGGTTGAAAAGTCATAGTACGATAAATCTCCTCAGCTTTTCCGCAAACACACAGTTCTAATTCAAATCTCCCAATTTTTCCAGATAATTCCGTTGATACCGCTGCCATATTCAACCTCTCTTTCCTACTCAAAGCATCAGCTACCACATTTGCCTTTCCCGGATGATAATTTATCGAGCAATCAAGTCCTTAATTAATTCCAACCATCTCCTTTACCTCATATTGAGCTCCTTCTGAGTGAAAATATACTTCAAACTCTTGTGATCCGTGTAGATCTCACACCTTTCTTCGTAAAGGTAATGTCTCCAGATCTTAAGTGCAAATACTATAGCTGCTAATTCCAAGTCATGTGTAGGATACTTCAATTCATGTGGTTTTAACTGTCTTGACGCATACGCAATCACCTTGTTGTGTTGCATTAGCACGCAACATAGGCCCTTATGTGAAGCATCAATGAAAATCACAAAGTCTCATTGATCGTCTGGTAATACTAGGACCGGAGCTGTAACAACCTCTGTTTCAATTCTTGAAAACTATCTTCACAATTTGTATTCCATTCAAATTTTTGATTCTTCCTAGTCAACTTAGTCAATGGCGTGGCAATTTTTGAGAAATCTTTAACAAACCTTCTATAATATCCCTCAAATCCTAGAAAACTTCGCACTTTCGTAGGTGTCTTTGGTCTCTCCTAACTCATAATTGCCTCAATCTTTGTCGGATCCACTTTGATTCCTTCATTTCCAATAATATATCCCAAAAATTGAACTTCCTTTAACCAGAACTCACACTTAGAAAACTTGGCATACAACTTCTCTTGTCGGAGTATCTCCAATGCTAACCATAGATGCTACATACGTTCTTCTTCTGAATTTGAATATATAAGAATATCATCAATGAATACCACTACAAACTTGTCCAAATACTTTTTAAATACCCGGTTCATCAGATCCATAAATGATGCAGGAGCATTAGTCAACCCAAAAGGCATTACTAAGAATTCATAATGTCCATATCTTATCCTGAATGTTGTCTTCGGGATGTGATCTTCTTTGATCTTCAATTGATGGTATCATGATCTTAAATCAATCTTCGAAAAGTACTTAGCTCCTTTCAGCTGATAAAATAAATCATCTATCCTTGGTAGCGGGTAACGGTTCTTAATCGTCATCTTATTCAACTCCCGATAGTCTATACATAACATCATGCTTCCATCCTTCTTCTTTACGAATAGAACAGGTGCTCCCCATAGTGACGTACTTGGCCGTATCACTCCTTTGTCCAACAATTCCTGTAGCTGGCTCGCCAACTCTTTCATTTATGTTGGTGCCATTCTATAAGGTGCCTTCGAAACTGGTTCCGTACCTGGAGCAAGGTTGATCTCAAACTCAATATGTCGATCGGGCGGTAAAGCTGGTAGTTCATCTGGAAACACATCTGGAAATTCGTTGACTACGGGGATATCTTCCATGCGGAGGCTCTCTCTTTCTAAATCCACTATATAGGCTAGGAACGATTCGCAACCTCTCCTAAGTAATTTCTTAGCCTAGACGATTGTAAGAAACTCTGACCCTTAAATACCACTTTTTCTCCAATCTCTGTCTTTTAAATATACTTTTTTAGATTTACAATCTATATGGGCACTATTCTTCCCTAACCAATCCATGCCTAAGATTATGTCAAAATCCCCTGAATTGAAAAGTATCAAGTCTGCTGAAAATTTATGCCTCGAAATATCAATCTCACACTTAGGACATAATTGACTCACAGGAATCTTCTCTTGGTTCGCAGTTACCACATCTATTACCTCGTTCAGGGTTATTTTATTACATTTAAGTTTATCAACGAAAGTTTCTGATATAAAAAATCTAGTAGCTCTAGAATCAATCAATACCTTAGCTTCAACATTATTCATTAAAAGTTTACCTGCTATCACCTCAGAATTCTGAACAGCGTCCTTCATCTTTAAATCAAATGTCCTTGTTGTTGCTTGCGGAGTTGCGGTAGATGGTGGAGGTAATGCCAATACCTCAGCTGGCATGCTTGCACTAGTACTTGTCACGTTCATCAAAGCCTTGACTGGTCCGGTTGACTTGCATTCCCTAGCTATATGTCCAGTCTTTCCACACTTATAGCATGTAACTCCCGGCTTCGGTATCTTACACTCGTTAGCCAAGTGTCCCTTCTGATTGCATCTATAGCATGTCATGTTGAATTTATTACACACTCATGGATGTCTTTTTCCACAATGCTTGCACTCTGGTCTCTGAAATCTATTTTCTCCAACTTGTCATTGGCTTGACTGGTTGTCCCCCTTAGAATCTTGTCTCTTGTTCAAAGTTCCCTTCTTCTGAAAATTTTCGCCTTTAAGGAATCCAATCCTTTTCACACTCATGTCTTGTGAGCTTCCGGCTTCAGACTTCTCTCCATAAAATGGAACCTTTCTCTTCTTGTTATCCAATTCTTTCCTTGACTGTATCCCATTACTCTCAATCAGAGCAGCCTTCTGTACTACTCTATCATAAGTATCAAGCTCAAACATAGCCACTCTATCTCTGATCCAAGGCTCTAATCCTGTTGGAATCTCTTTGCTTTCTCTTCCTCAGTGTTGGTATACTTCGTCACAAACCTTGACAGCTCCGTAAACTTCTTCTTGTACTCTAATACAGACATACTTCCTTGCTTCAATTCAAGAAATTTAAGCTCCATCTGATTATGCATATACTTAGGGTAATACTTTTCCTGGAATAACCTCTTAAACCTTTCCCAAGAAATCGGTTGATTTGTCTCCATAGCTTTCACTGAATCCCACCAATAGATAACTTCCCCTTTCAGATAATAAGTAGCATATGGCGTCTTCTGATCTTCTCCTAACTGAACCAATTCAAAAGCTCTTTCCATTTCCCTAATCCATGTATTAGCTATTATCGGATCAGTGGTATCATGAAATGCAGGTGGATTCACATTCTGAAAAGCTTTGAAAGTAATAATTTGTCGAGGTGGTACTGGTGGATCAGGTGGTTGGTGTGGTTCACGGTTATCTTGGTTTTTGAATTGTTATTGAAGAGTTAGTTGTTGTTGAGCTATAGCGTTTGTTTGTTGTTGTAAGGTTTCCAGAAGTCGAAGAATATTAGGATCTGTGGTAGAAGTTATTGTCGGGTTCTTCTTTTTAGGTGGCACGATCCTGAAATAAAAGTTATATCAAAACAGGTATGAACAATACAGAAAATTTCATGGTTATGGTGTCACAAGTCATTTCATTCAATCGGGTTTCAAATTAAATAATAAGGGTGATGCATATAAAAGCATAAGAACAATTGAAAGCAAATAGAACGATAGTGCATAATTATCAAAATTAGGGTCAAAGTACATCAAGATTGGAATAGAGTCTAAATATAGGGATAACATGCTTAATTAAAGGAAACAACAGGGAATTCTACAAAGTCCAACAATACAACGACATGAAAAGTAGATTGGAAAGAACTAAGGCTCCACTTCATCAAAACGGGGTCCGGTACTCTTCTCTTCACGAAGCGTCTTCACAATGCACTGGAGCTCGTCCGCAATCATCTGGATAGTATACTGGCTAGTATAGTCTCGGTGCGATGGCATCTCATCAAGCTTAGTGTTAACGTACTGAACCAAGATCTCAAGTCTCGCAGTCATCTGCTCCTTAGGCTTTCCTTCATAGTTTCAGTTGTCCGGATACACGTTCTTCAATCGCTTTAACATTCGATTGTACTTTCCCTGAAGCCGGTCGAACTCACGCCTCAACTCAGCATACACGGAGAAAGAAATTGTGTCAGACGGTTCAGAAGATGATGAGGAATGCGCCCTTTGCTTCCAAACAAAGCATAGATATATATATAAGAGAATTATTAGCGAACGACTCCAATATCCTATACCTACACTCTCGTATACTATTCTATAAACCTATATACATATATAACCTATTTGGGCTGTCTAGGGACTCTAAACCGTAGCTCTGATACCAAAACCTGTCACGCCCCAAACATTTACAAAAGACAATATACGAGTAATTATATTAGTTAACAAAAGGAAGTAAATACATCTGAATCCAAGATCTTTACAGTTTAGGGTTTGGAACAGCCCAACACTATTAACTAATACAACCTGATTTCAATATCGAGTCCTCACACACAAAATTACTAACTACCTGAGCTTGAACATATGGATCGGCATCACAAGTCTTACGCATTGTCTGCTTGAATCTAACCATATCTGCTAGCTGTAATATCAGGGTAAGCAAGTAGTGAGCCAAATGCTCAACAAGCGCTATAATATACATAAACAAGAATAAAACAATAACAATGGAATTGAAAGATTCAACAATATAGTATCAAGAGATATACTTTCAGGGTGATGGCATCTTTTAGTTATAACAAAATAATTAAAAACCATTTCTTTATCAAAACCATTTTTGACGCTACGGATTACAGTCGATTATCAGCCGCGAAGTAATCCCGAACCTCGCTGGGTTCTAGAAAATTAATGAGATCCCTAGGAAACTTTTAAGCCTACAAATTAAGAGCGGAAAGGACTTGCGTCTCAGCCAGATCCAATGTCTAAAGAAAGTATTTGTCCGCTTTGGGACTGGAAATCCAAATTTTAACTTTTTATTTTAAAAACTGATGCCAAGTGACGGTTAATTTCTTAAACAGTGAGCATCTTTATCAAGGGTTCTAGATCAACTTTGAAGCACAGGGAATAGTCCACTAAATTTCAAGGCCATGATCAACTGGACTATAATTTATCAAGGGAATTGCAAGGTTTCTATTCACAAGGAATTTGACAATGAGATTTAGCAGGGTTATCGAATAGTATGAAGGAACTAAGTCAAACTAGGTTCAAGGTAATGGTTCCAGATAAGATATAGGTATTGAAATATAAAGAAGGTAAACATCAGTTCAAAGTATAACAGGGTATCATGTTTTAGGAGTAAGAATAGGGTTATCAAGCAATCATGAACGACTTTTAAGGGATAGATGACTTTTAGGTATCAAGATAAGGTTACTGAGTATAATGTGCATAGGGTTACACATCACAATTACTTGGTATATTAGCATGGTACGACTTTTGAATTACTTGCATAGAAATCTCCAAGCAACGTTAAACTACTTGCAATAGATACTTGAGAGTTCATGGCATTTGCATATAATACGAAAGATAGATTTGAAACCACTTGGATCATATATATCAAGGTGAATTAGAATACTCGTATCATATATAAAAGCTGGGCTAACACTATCTTGCAGTATAAACAAAAAGGTTGGTTGAAACACTTGCCTTAAGAAAGGCTTGACTTGACTGGCAGGTGGGAGCAATAGGAGCTTCACTCGACTTTAATGGAAAGTTTACCCTCATCTCGAGATCCTACACAAAATAATAATATCTTCATTATAATATATACTCACTAACTCAACCTAATTATAAACCGAAATTATGCACATTGGCACTTAAGCTTATATACACATAAACGCTTATAATTACCTCATAAGCATAATAGTTCACATAGCCACTAATGTTCACATAACATATTTAAGTACATAATAATATATCCATACACACTATATTGCATCACTAGGCTTGGATGATCTCACTCCACTTACTCAAGTCACTTAGTTGTGCTAAACTAGCCAAAACTCTTAATAGCGCCCTCATAACTCGAAGTGCCTTTTCTAAACCATCAAGTTCTTATGGACCCTAACTTAGGCCTTACACTCTATTAACTCATACTTTCTTACAACTATGGTGTTCAACCTAGGGCTCACTCATAAGTGTCCTAAAACTAAAGGTTAAGTAATTTTGCTCATTATAGTGATTTCAGGGTGACACCAATGGGTTTATGAGTACAATTGACACATTTACACTTCAAGTTTACCTCTCAAACTTCTACACTAGACTCTTCTGACCATGAGGCAACTCTCAAACTTGGTGCAGCTCAAGGGCCTAGCTTGGGCCTACCTAGGCCTAAGCTTAAAGTCCAATATTCCCCTATTTTCTGGATAGAAAAGTGTCCCATTTTGCACTAACTTATGACACATGATTCTAACTCAATTCCTATTAACTATGGCTGTAAAAGCTCCTCTGACACTCCCTATAACTAGGGCTAACCAAGGCCTAGTGAGGGCCTACCCATGACATGGTCAAAACTCCTCATTTCTAAGTTGCAACAAAACTATCCCCTGATGGATAGATTCTAAATTTGGTGTGTGCACCTCACTAAATGGTTGGGTTTCTCTAATTTGTGACATCTAGACTCAATTATACCCCAAGTCTTAACTCCCCGTGGCTTGGGCCTAAAAATGCCTAAGAAATGCCCATTCAAAATCAACACAAAACTCACATGCAAATCTGGAAAAAAATTCAGGATTATATCCTAACCTTTCCACCTTAACTCCCACTTTAAAACCACGAATTAGATCTCAACCAAGGAAAATTTACTACTATAAGAATCTAAACTAAGGCCTCAACCAATAATGGAGATCATCTATGCCCTATAGTACCAACATGCAAAATAAAACTTAACATGTAACTCAAGATGATCACTAAATCAAGTTCGACTAAACAAGAGGGTTATTAGCTCATAAATTCGACTTAAAATACATAAATACTTAAAAAGATCATGCACACTACCTTTTAACAACTAATATCAATCATAATATCAAGGAAACAATTCGTTTTAAGCACATATAAGGTCGAATTTAACATAAACTAAGCATGCATGTACATTTTTGATAAGAAGAGCATATATAACATGATTATACTTGAAAATAATGCCCTATCTCTAACATGCAAAGTAGAATATGACTTTACAACTAAAGATCATTAGCATGCAAAGCTTTTAAAAGAGTTTTATTCATGGAAACACTTAGTTTATGCACATAAAAAGTATATCTCATAGAGAACTTTTTAATCCACATGAATTAAGAGTTTCTCTTTGGAGATCACATAAAATCAAGACATGCAAGCATTAAACTTCATCTCATAAGCATGGAACTTATTGTAAGGTGTATATTATATGAATGGGTAATGGAATTACACTATAATGGCAAGGATTTGATGAAGAAAAATTGAAGGGAAGGGGCTTCGCCCGAATGAAGAAAAAGAGAGCGGAGGGAGAGAAAAATTGAGAGTGAAAATGATGAGCTTGAGTGGAGTGTGGTTTTGGGTTAACTCCTCTCTTTATGGTTCATCATGAACTAATTCAATAGTGGAATTTAGAATGTACTAAAGTGCCCTTCTCCAATAACCAAGCAAAAGTGCATGCAAGGGTAGTTTAGTCTTTTGGTGGATAGAAGAAGGTTGGTGGGGTATGAATTGTCTCTTATGCCCTTTAAATTGAATTGGAGGGTATTTGCATGCATGGGCAACTAAGTAATTTGTAATTTTAAAAATCAACTAATTTATATAAAATAATTTTTTTAAATATAAATGCACCTCCATAAATCTCAAAATAAATATCATAAAATAGCTTTTGGTTTCAGAAATTTAATGATATAAAATTTGAAAGTTTATTGTTAAAAGATTTTTTTTAAATCGATTTTTCATATAAAATGAAGTACATTTGATTATCATTTAAAAATACTAAATGATAAGATTTTCTTTCCAAAAAAATTTATATAAACTAATACATTAAAAACTTAGTTTATAGGCACTCAGTCATATAGATCATCCACATTTATAATTCCACACAATTTAAATTTTAATTATATACACATAATTATATATAGATAGGATTTAGAAATACCGGTCGTAACATGCATCTCCCCCTATGTCCAACAAATCATCTTCGTCATTAGAAGCATCCTCAAATGTGCCACTGGAACCTAACTCAAAATCGTCACTAGCTATAGGTGGAAGTGAGTTGATTGCACCCTTGGCCCTTAGCATCAAAGTTGTTGTGTGCACCAAGTTGAGAATTCTCTTAGCAGCCTCATTGCCCTGTTCAGCCAAAGTTTGATAAGCTGGAACAGGGTGAGTAAATGCCTCAGCTTCAGAAGAAACAGAGTCTAAGACAGCTTGATATTCTTGCTGAAATAGCTGCTTCTTTTCAGCCTCATTGACATCCCTTAACTCACTAACAATGGGCTCTTCCCATTCTTCAGTACCTGCTTTTCTGTAACACCCCCAGATCCGGGGTCGGGGATCCGGGTCGTCACGGTCTTTCTTTCCACAATATCACTTCACTTAATTAATAATAAAAACCTTATGTTGTGACCCCACACTAACACACACCACAACCCGTTATAGTCTCAGAGATGAAATAGAAATAAGTACAAGTCTTTGAATCCACAATTTAAAAGTTATTACAACCCAAAATGATTACTAGATAAATTTACAGTTAATTGCCATTATCTTCCACAAGTTATAATTATACATAATTTGAGTCTCAAAATAGAATGCCTGATCTACCAATAGATCTACCTCTGCAGCTATAGCAGCTACAACATCATCGGGAAGACGTGGGACGCTTCCCACGCGCTTGCGCTGGGTCTGCTGGAGTCTGGCCATCTTTCCTAACTGTTGTTGTGTGATGAAGAAATAAAGCAAGAGTGAGCCTTACAGCTCGCAAGATAATATATAGTGATAACAATAATATAAGTATCTAAATGGATACTTACTAGAATCTTTTATCATGCATAAGATAATTACTTACTAGATATAAGTAAAAACAAGGGATGAAGTTACCAAATACTTCACTATACTTATATCATTTAAAAAAAGCTGCTTGAACTACCACTGTTCAAAGTATAATGAGCTTTCAACAGTTCATCAGATAGATGAGACTACAAGACAAGATTTGAATAGATTAAATCTTAGAAATTTTATTAAAGGAAATGAAGTCATGAAATACTTTATTAAGTTCTGATATATATATATATATATATATCCACATATACATCTTCTTTATACAATTTCCTGAAAACCTCTGTCATGTAAAGTATGAACAGAATTACAATATATAATAAATTTGGAAAGAAAAAGAATTTGGCATAAACCAGATATCTTGCTGATCAGGCAAAGATACCCATAAGTAACCTTTTCTACTAGTAGATGGACGAATTCCCCACTGGTCATCACCCTGGTCGTAATAGGACCTTATGCTGGACTGCCACTCAGCCACTTATGCATTTGATGGACTCCCACTGAGCCACTTACACTATCATGGACGCCCACTGAGCCCATGTTGCTTATGCCGACTCAATAGATGGACTTACTTCCCGAACGTTGGGTAAGTAATCAATTCATTTACCAAAACTGCAACCGTGTTGCGAATATAAAATACACCACAGAGCCGGATCCCTCAGGTTTTGAGCGAGTATTTAAATCCCCTTAAAAAGGAAGATCATAAATATAAAAATGAGTTTTGGGATCCGCTCTAACTTTTAAAAATCATTTTGAAGACTCGAAAACACTTTATAGAGTGTTTGGAGTAAAACTGATTTAATGAAGTAAATCAGTCCCCAGAATATTTAGAAAATGACTGAATATTATTATTTAAATAATATTCCCATAAAGAATAATCTTTATAAAAATAATTGAAGTAGAAGTATTAAAACTTATACTTGAAACGAGTATTAAATAACCAAAGATATACTTATATGAAAGTACTATCTTTATTTGAATAATCGAAAATAAGTTTGATTATTTACACCTTACTCTTTAATAAAATAAAGAACAAATCTCAGCCAATAATCGGAGTCATAGATCCTCAAATGAATATTCAAAAATATTCATTAAATAATATAAACTGAGTCATAAGCCCTCGAATGAATATTCAAATAATATTCAGATAATAAAATAAAAGGAGTCATAAGTCCTCGGAGGAATATTCAAGTAATATTCATTAAATAAAATAAAGTGAGTCATACATCCTCAATTGAATATTCAAATAATATTCATTTAATATAAAGGAGTCATACGCCTTCGAATAATATTCGAAATAATATTCAATAATAAAATAAAGTTAAAGTTATCGAATAAACCTTATTCGATTAATAGTTTTCAAAACTATGACCATATATATATATATATAAGTCTATATATATATATATATATCCATATATACAAAATCTACTCTGGATCCTCGACTCCCGGTTTTAGAAAATATTTCCACCTTTGGGTCCCTATACTAAGGGTATATGCAAATTACCGCTATCCTCTAGCATAGGTATTATCAACAATTATATATGGAAAGAATACGAAACAGGCATGCATATATATATACCATAGCAGCATGCTTCAATATATAACAACATTTGCTAATTAACCAACATGCATCTATCGCAAGATAATGCAAATACATATACTCATCACCACAACAGTTATAACGGGTAGAAAACTTGCCTAAGCGACTTGGGGTGATAAAAGGCTCGGGACGAGTCTGGTAACCTATAAACAACAAGCAAGTTGGAATTAAACCAAAGTCACTTGTAAATCTATACTTTAACTAACTTAGACTCTAACGCTTGTTTTGCGCTTACTGATTCGCTTAAGTCACTCGAGTACCCTCGGCTCCATCATTTTTAATAATTTAACCTTTATGAGTTTTAAGACGATTCCTTCGCGAGTGTCTTACCAACTGCCTAACACACTTACCATAGATGTTTCATACATTAATTAACCCTTTTTGGTCTTTAACCTATGTTTCAAAGTAAGGCGAGGGGAAAAGTTTCATTCGCGAAATGCCGTTACTTGAAACGGTCGTTTCTCCTAAACCGTGCATCGGAATCGAACGAACTATATATCAAAATGAAGCTCGTAACATGAGCTATCCAAACATGGCAATGGTCATAATCTATCAGGGGGTTCTCGGGTCCTAATGTTATGCACAAAAACAGTCTAAAGAAAATCGGACGTAACGACGGCTATGTTTACGTGATTTCCCAATTTTAAACCATTCAAAACCAACCCAATTCAACCTCAAATCCAACATACAACCAACATCCATCCTTATCACATCATAACAACCCCAACCAATTCAATTTTAACATTCATACTTATGCCTAAGCTTAACTTTAACCATTCTTAAGTTCTTTTAATCAAAACAACAACATTTACCATTCCAATTCAATACCATTTCAAATCCCAAACTCTAAATCACAACATCAAGCTACAATATCACCCTACTAATCAAAAGCATCTTATAATACATAGGAATCTAGGGTTTGGAGATGATATACCTTCCTTGAAGTGGTGGGAGGAGCTAAGAAGCCTTAAGAAGCTTTGAGAAGTCTTAGGAATGCTTGGATCTTCAAGGAAAACAAGAAAAATTTCAAGTTAAAAACTTGAAAACACTATTCATAGTCTTCTTCTTTGATTAAATGAAGAAGATGGAGAAGGAATTGATGGCTTAAACTCATGATATAGCCCTAACTAAGCATGAAGATGATTAGGGAATTAACTCACCAATTTAGGAAGCTTGGATCTTTGATTTTTTGAATTTCCTTGCCTTTTGAATAGTAAAAAGCCGAGAGCTCTCAAGAACAAAGCCTTGGTTCTTTTTGATTTTGATGAAAAATGATTTTGCTTGGCTTGGTTGACTTGTTTTTGTGTTTGATTTAGTTAATTACCTTGTTGCCCTTGAATTTGTGTGGTTCTCATTCAACCACACCTCCTTCCTTCCCATGTCATGCCTATGTCATGTTGTGATGTCATCTTTCCCTCCTTGTCCTCCTCTCATTGGTTGGGTGACATCACTCCCTCTAATCCCTTTGCTTAACTTCCTAATCGTTTGCCTAATGACCGCTGATCTGTTATACGGTTCGCTTAACTTTCGTTCTCGTTTATCGTTTGAAGGATCATACCCGGGATCTTATTACTTAGGTTCCCTTAACCTTTCTCAATACATTATATTCCTTTTTATGATCCTATATTATAATCCTTTAATTTAAATCTTTTTTATCTTGTTACCTTATACTCAATCCTTTCCGTATATAGTGGATTTCCGGGAAAATTCCAAGTGTTCGGAAATTGGATTCTGACGATCTTTACATACACTTATATACCACATAGAGTACTAATAATATCCCAGAAGATCAATAACAGAACCCCTACATAGTGTGGCATGAAAAGTTTTCTCATTCAGCAAAAACACTATTCACAAGGCTTACAAAAAGTTGAAAATTTTGGGGGTTATTACAGTCTCCCCTCCTTAAAAGGATTCCGTCCCGGAATCAAACAGAAAACAAATGGGGGTACTTTTCTAGCATTGCGCTCTCTAGTTCCCAAGTTAATTCTTCCACATTATGATTCTGCCATAGTACTCTGACTAGCTTGATCACTTTGTTCCGAAGCACCTGCTCCTTCTTATCTATAATCCTTACTGGCTTCTCCACGTAAGTTAGATCTGGCTGCATATCTACCTGCTCGTACTCCACTATATGTCTGGCATCCCGATGATACTTCCTTAGCATTGACACATGGAACACATTATGAACTTGTTGCAAATTAGGGGGTAAGGCTAGCTCGTAAGCTAACTTTCCAATCCGTCTTAATATCTCAAAAGGTCCAATGTATCTTGGGCTTAGTTTTCCTTTCTTTCCGAACCTCATTAATCCCTTCCAAGGGGATACCTTTAGCAGTACTAAGTCCCCTACTTCATATTCCTTGTCCTTTCGGGCTAGGTCTGCATATTTCTTCTGTCTGTCTTGGGCTGCTACAAGTCGCCCTCTGATAAGATCCACTATATCTTTGGTCCTTTGGACCATTTCGGGTCCGAGCATCTTCCGCTCTCCTACTTCATCCCAGTATAAGGGAGATCGACACCTTCTTCCGTACAGGGCCTCATAAGGCGGCATTCCGATGCTAGCATGAAAGCTATTGTTATAAGAAAACTCGATCAACGGCAAGTGATCATCCCAACTCCCTTTAAAGTCTATTGCACAGACTCTCAACATATCCTCTAGTGTCTGGATGGTCCTTTCACTCTGCCCATCCGTCTGGGGATGATACGCGGTACTCATATTTAACTTGGTCCCCGCACATTCCTGAAAGCTCCTCCAAAATCTGGAGTTGAACCTGGGGTCTCGGTCTGAGACAATGGACGCTAGGACTCCATGTCGCGTCACTATTTCCTTAAGCTAAATGTCCACCAGTCTATCGACTGTGTATCTCTCATTGATAGGAATGAAATGAGCTGACTTTGTCAGTCGGTCTATAATTACCCATATGGCGTCGTGATTGGCTTTCGTCCTTGACAAGCCTACAACAAAATCCATCGCTATCTGTTCCCATTTCCATTCGGGAATCTCCAGGGGTCGTAAGAGTCCACTGGGTCTCTGGTGCTCTGCTTTTACCCTTTGGCAAGTCAAACATTTGTTTACCCATTCTGCTACGTCCTTCTTCATGTTGGGCCACCAGTAATACTCCTTCAAATCCCTATACATCTTGGTACTTCCCGGGTGAATGGAATACCTTGAACTATGGCTTTCATCCAATATCTCATCTTTAAGCTCTTGAACATTCGGAACCCAAATCCGGTAGGAGTACCTCATTATCCCTTTATCATCTTTCTCAGTATGGATCTCCTCTCCAGTCATTGACTCTCTGCCTTCATTCATTATTTTCTCCTGGAACAATCTGATCTTTTCCAATAACTCTGGCTGCATTGAGATCTCAAAAAGCTTTTCAGTTCCGGTTCCGGTTACCTTTACTTCTATTTCCATTTTCTCAAAATCCCTTATCAATTCTTCCGAAGTCGTTATCATTCTGAGTCTTTCCTTTCTACTAAGGGCATCAGCCACCACATTGGCTTTCCCTGGATGATAGAGAATCTCACAATCATAGTCCTTGATTAGTTCTAACCATCTCCTCTGGTGCATGTTGAGCTCTTTCTGCGTAAATATGTACTTGAGGCTCTTATGGTCTGTGAAAATCTCGCACTTCTCTCCATACAAGTAGTGCCTCCAAATTTTTAAGGCAAATACTATTGCCGCGAGCTCAAGGTCATGAGTAGGATATCTAACCTCGTATTCCTTCAGTTGTCTCGACGCATACGTAATCACTTTACCGTGCTGCATAAGCACACACCCTAGTCCTTTGTACGACGCGTCACTATATATCACAAAATCTCCTTTTCCGTCCGGCAATGCCAATACCGGAGCCGTTATCAACCTTTTCTTTAATTCCTGAAAACTGTTCTCGCATTTCTCCGTCCATTCAAACTTCTCTGTCTTACGAGTAAGTCGTGTCAAAGGGGCTGCGATCTTCGCAAAGTCCTGTACAAATCTACGATAGTAGCCGGCCAATCCTATGAAACTCCTTACCTCTGTGGGTGTGGTTGGCCTTTCCCAATTTGAGACCGCCTCTATCTTGGAGGGGTCGACCAATACTCCTTCTTTATTGATCACATGTCCTAAAAACTGTACTTCATTCCGCCAGAATTCACACTTCGAGAATTTGGCATATAACTGTTCCTCTCTGAGTATTCCTAGAGCTATCCTCAAATGCTCTGCATGTTCTGTCTCAGTCCTTGAGTAGATCAAAATATCATCGATAAAAACTATCACACATTTGTCCAAGTACTTCTTAAATACTCTATTCATTAAATCCATGAAAGCCGCTGGGGCGTTGGTTAATCCAAAGGAGATTACCAAGAACTCATAATGCCCATACCTAGTACGGAACGCTGTCTTGGAAATATCTTCGGGTTTAATCTTTAGTTGGTGATATCCAGTTCTCAGGTCGATCTTGGAAAAATAAACAGCATCCTTTAGCTGGTCGAACAGATCGTCTATTCTAGGTAATGTGTACCTGTTCTTTATGGTTAGCTTGTTCAACTCTCGATAGTCTATGCACAGCCTCATGCTCCCATCTTTCTTCTTAACAAATAAAACTGGTGCTCCCCATGGAGACACACTGGGTCTTATCATACCCTTATCCAAGAGTTCCTGCAATTGGATAGCTAATTACTTCATTTCTAACGGGGCTAACCGGTAAGGTGCTTTTGAAACTGGCGCCGTCCCTGGGGCCAACTCAATAGCAAATTCAATCACTCTATCGGGTGGTAATCCCGGAAGGTCTTGTGGGAATACATCTTCAAATTCGTTGACTACTGGAATATCTTGTAAGTTGCGCACCTCCTTCTGCGTGTCCACCACATAGGCTAGGTAGGCCTCATTTCCTTTTCGTAGCATCCTTTTAGCCTGGGTCATGGTCAAAAATTTCTGCGTCTGCCTCTTTCCTCTAAATATAACTTCTTTCTTCCCTGGGACATTTAGCTTAACTTTCTTCCCTTTACAGTCTATCTGAGCATCATTGCTAGATAGCCAGTCCATTCCCAAAATTACATCAAACTCCCCTAATTTAAAAGGAATCAGATCAACACTAAAAGATTGCTCCCCTATGCCTATCTCACAGGCGGGGTGAATCTGGTTAACAGGAATAATTTCATGATTGGCTATTTCTACTTGTAAGGGTTCTATCAAGGGTTCAGCCTTAAGTCTTAACTTACGCGCAAGGTCCTTTAATATAAAAGATTTAGTTGCTCCCGAATCAAATAAAACGTTTGCACTGACTTAATTTAGAGAAAGGGTACCTGCTATGACATCTGAATCTTTCATAGCATCCTGGACTGTCATGTTGAAATTCCTTGCAGTAGGTGGCTTATTAGAAGCAGCCCTGCTTGCTCCCGAAGCTGCTGGTTTGTTCATTGGGCATTCCCTCTTCCAATGACCCGGGCGTCCACACTGATGACAAGTGGTGGTTGGAATGACGGCAGGGGTTGATGATGGGCACTTAGTTGAATAGTGGCCTTCCCGACCGCACTTAAAATAGGTTACTGGCTTTCCTTTACACTCCCCAGTGTGATTCCTTCCACATATGTTACAGGCTGGCAATGGGGGTCGAGACTGGTTGGAATAGGACATTCTTGACTTCTGGCCGCCCTGGCTCACGCTCACACTCATTGGCCGCTTAAACCCAGTGTTCCTTCCTGGTAGGGACACTGCTCCTCGATTAAATCTAGTTGGGAAGCTTCTTCCTGCGGAACCTCAACCCATGCTCATACTTTTCCTCTTTATTCCTTTCTTCTCTCTTTCCTTCTGCATCTGTTCACTTCCGACTTCTACAATTGTTGCCTTTTACACCAGAGTGGCATAGTCCGTAAGCTCAAGGATTGCCACCCTATTCTGAATCCACGGTTTCAGTCCCTGCTGAAACCTCCTAGCTTTCTTTTCCTCGGTGCTCACAAACTCCGGCACAAACCTTGATAACTCAGTAAATTTCGCTTCGTACTCTGCTACAGACAAGTTATTCTTCTTTAGCTCCAAGAACTTGAGCTCCATCTGGTTTTCCATAAACCTCGGGAAATACTTTCCCAGAAACAGCTGACTAAATCTCTCCCAGGTTATAATAGCATCTGTCTCCATGTTTTTCTTGGCCTCCCACCAGTAGTTAGCTTCTCCTTTCAGAAGGTAGGTAGCAAATACAGTCTTCTGTGCCTCATCGGTACTCAAAATCTCAAAAGATTTCTCCATTTCATTTAACCATGCCCTTGCCTCAACTGGGTCGGCTGATCCGTGGAACTCAGGGGGCTTAAGGGACTTAAAAGCCCTGAAACAGTTTGCCACAGCATTGTTATTTCCTTGAGGGGGTGGGTTGGGTTGACGTTCCAAATTTTGCCTTAGGAGTTGCATGAACTGGCCCATGGGATCCATGCCTGGGTTTGGTACTGGTTGCTCAACCTCAGTTTCTCCTTCTTCAGCCTCTATCTCAAATCCCTCAACATCATAGGTTTCCTCTTCCTCTTCATACAGGGAGTCATCCTGTTCTACATAATCCTCATCTTCCTCTTCACTGTGTTCCTGGTTCCTATCATCCTGGTTATGGCTTCCCTGGTCCTCAGATCCAGGGTTCGCCCTAGTTCCAATCTTTCTTGGCGGCATGATTCTGATAATAAAAAAAAATATTGGGAAAATTCAACGTTAGGTCACAATCATATACAACATTGTGCCTTGCACAGCTCTTATAATGGGGAGAACGTATATCGCAATTCTATTATTTTAAGAAAGTTCTAATACGAAGTGCAGTAATAATAATGATAAAAACAGTGATCCCGTCACTAATGAACTGAACCAAAGGAAACAAATATATACATAATGCGAGAAATACATAGTTTGATCTGGTCAAAAGTACAACAGTGCTACAGTCATCTGTCCCAAAAGTGATACACAAGAGTCTATCTGTCTAGTCAGAAAAAGGGATGCTATATACAAGTCAACTATCCCGGAAAATTGGCTCTTACTAAGGCCTCGGCTAACTAGACAACTAGACTATTCCATCATCAATCCTGAATCACACACCGGAGCGGGTCAGCTCCCATACCCTTTCCATCGCACGACGGAAGATATAGTCGGCTTGCCGCCTGGAGATCCTACCATGCCTGTCCCCCTGGAGCGATCTGAGCCTCGCTCGGGATGTGAGCTCTATCCCCGTAAGCTCCCTCCTCAAGGATCGGGGTATAGAAGCCCTAGTCTCATAAGCTCGGGTACGCCTACCCGCCCTCTCTGCATCCAACTCCCTCATGGCCTCATCCAGTCGGCCCTCGGCAACAGCCACTCGGGTCCTCAGAACATCCTGAACATATCCATGAGCTAACGAAGACTGCCTGTGGGCAGGGTCAAGAGGTGGTGAATCCGGAGCCGCTGAGGGTGCCTCCTCGGTCTGCCTAGGCTCGGAAGTATGGGTCTCTGAGCTGTCATCATCGGGAATCCAAGGATAGTGGTGGAGGGGTAGAGGCTCTGACCACCGGAAGTGTGGGTAATGGGATACCAGCATACTACTACCATAGGTCCAACACGCTCCTCAGCTACTGGGATCTCATCCAGGGTCCTCCTCATCTGGAATAGCAATAACCTCTGTCTCTGACTCCTCTGAGGGGTCCTCCTCATCTGAAATAGCAATGACCTCCGTCTCTGACTCCTCTGAGGGGTACTCCTCATCCTCCTCCATCTCAGGCTCCTCCTGATCCTCAACATCTAGCAGTGCCTCATCATGCTTCACGCTCGAACATCTCAGGGTCCTCTATCTCAGGAGCCTACACATTAAACGAGCTAAGTTACTATCATGATAACTTATAAGGGTTCCCGTAAGGGTTTTAACTGTCAGCACTACTTTAAGTAGTCCGACCATGAACTTGGCAAGAGTTCTTATTATCTTTGTGAGTTTGTTATTATATCGACGCATCATCTCTGAGGTTTATAACGCTTAGCTCTGATACCATTTCTGTAACACCCCCAGATCCGGGGTCGGGGATCCGGGTCGTCACGGTCTTTCTTTCCACAATATCACTTCACTTAATTAATAATAATAACCTTATGCTGTGATCCCACACTAACACACACACCACAACCCGTTATAGTCTCAGAGATGAAATAGAAATAAGCACAAGTCTTTGAATCCACAATTTAAAAGTTATTACAACCCAAAATGATTACTTAGATAAATTTACAGTTAATTGCCATTATCTGCCACAAGTTATAATTATACATAATTGATTCTCAAAAGTAGATGGTCTGATCTACAATAGATCTACCTCTGCAGCTATAGCAGCTACAACATCATCGGGAAGACGCGGGATGCTTCCCACGCGCTTGCGCTGGGTCTGCTGGAGTCTGGCCATCTTTCCTAACTGTTGTTGTGTGATGAAGAAATAAAGCAAGAGTGAGCCTTACAGCTCGCAAGATAATATATAGTGATAACAATAATATAAGTATCTAAATGGATACTTACTAGAATCTTTATCATGCGTAAGATAATTACTTACTAGATATAAGTAAAAACAAGGGATGAAGTTACCAAATACTTCACTATACTTATATCATTTAAAAAGCTGCTTGAACTACCACTGTTCAAAGTATAATGAGCTTTCAACAGTTCATCAGATAGATGAGACTACAAGACAAGATTTGAATAGATTAAATCTTTGAAATATTATTAAAGGAAATAAAGTTATGATATACTTCATTAAGTTCTGATATATATATATATATATATCCACATATACATCTTCTTTATACAATTTCCTGAAAACCTCTGTCATGTAAAGTATGAACAGAATTGCAATATCCAATAAATTTGGAAAGGAAAAGAATTTGGCATAAACCAGATATCTTGCTGATCAGGCAAAGATACCCATAAGTAACCTTTTCTACTAGTAGATGGACGAATTCCCCACTGGTCATTACCCTGGTCGTAATAGGACCTTATGCTGGACTGCCACTCAGCCACTTATGCATTTGATGGACTTCCACTGAGCCACTTACACTATCATGGACGCTCACTGAGCCCATGTTGCTTATGCCGACTCAATAGATGGACTTACTTCCCGAACGTTGGGTAAGTAATCAATTCATTTACCAAAACTGCAACCGTGTTGCGAATATAAAATACACCACAGAGCCGGATCCCTCAGGTTTTGAGCGAGTATTTAAATCCCCTTAAAAAGGAAGATCTTAAATATAAAAATGAGTTTTGGGATCCGCTCTAACTTTTAAAAATCATTTTGAAGACTCGAAAACACTTTATAGAGTGTTTGGAGTAAAGCTGATTTAATGAAGTAAATCAGTCCCCAGAATATTTAGAAAATGACTGAATATTATTATTTAAATAATATTCCCATAAAGAATAATCTTTATAAAAATAATTGAAGTAGAAGTATTAAAACTTATACTTGAAACGAGTATTAAATAACCAAAGATATACTTATATGAAAGTACTATCTTTATTTGAATAATCGAAAATAAGTTTGATTATTTATACCTTATTCTTTAATAAAATAAAGAACAAATCTCAGCCAATAATCGGAGTCATAGATCCTCAAATGAATATTCAAAAATATTCATTAAATAATATAAACTGAGTCATAAGCCCTCAAATGAATATTCAAATAATATTCAGATAATAAAATAAAAGGAGTCATAAGTCCTCGGAGGAATATTCAAGTAATATTCATTAAATAAAATAAAGTGAGTCATACATCCTCAATTGAATATTCAAATAATATTCATTTAATATAAAGGAGTCATACGCCCTTCGAATAATATTCGAAATAATATTCAATAATAAATAAAGTTAAAGTTATCGAATAAACCTTATTCGATTAATAGTTTTGAAAACTATGACCATATATATATATAAGTATATATATATATATATATTTATATCCATATATACAAAATCTACTCGGGATCCTCGACTCCCCGGTTTTAGAAAATATTTCCATCTTTGGGTCCCTATACTAAGGGTATATGCAAATTACCGTTATCCTCTAGCATAGATATTATCAACAGTTATATATGGAAAGAATACGAAATAGGCATGCATATATATATACCATAGCAGCATGCTTCAATATATTGCAATATTGCTAATTAACTAACATGCATCTATCGCAAGATAATGCAAATACATATATACATCTCAACAACGGTTATAACGGGTAGAAAACTTGCCTGAGCGACTTGGGGTGAATAAACGGCTCGGGACGAGTCTGGTAACCTATAAACAACAAGTAAGTTGGAATTAAACCAAAGTCACTTGTAAATCTATACTTTAACTAACTTAGACTCTAACGCTTGCTTTGCGCTTACTGATTTGCTTAAGTCACTCGGGTACCCTCGGCTCCACCATTTTTAATAATTTAACCTTTATGAGTTTTAAGGAGATTCCTTCGCGAGTGTCTTACCAACTGCCTAACACACTTACCATAAATGTTTCATACATTAATTAACCCTTTTTGGTCTTTAACCTATGTTTCAAAGTAAGGCGAGGGGAAAAGTTTCGTTCGCGAAACGCCGTTACTTGAAACGGTCGTTTCTCCTAAACCGTGCATCGGAATCGAACGAACTACATATCAAAACGAAGCTCGTAACATGAGCTATCTAAGCATGGCAATGGTCATAATCTAGCAGGGGGTTCTCGGGTCCTAATGTTATGAACAAAAACAGTCTAAAGAAAATCGGACGTTAGGACGGCTATGTTTACGTGATTTCCCAATTTTAAACCATTCAAAACCAACCCAATTCAACCTCAAATCCAACATACAACCAACATCCATCCTTATCACATCATAACAACCCCAACCAATTCAATTTTAACATTCATACTTATGCCTAAGCTTAACTTTAAGCATTCTTAAGTTCTTTTAAATCCAAAACAACAACATTTACCATTCCAATTCAATACCATTTCAAATCCCAAACTCTAAATCACAACATCAAGCTACAATATCACCCTACTAATCAAAATCATCTTATAATACATAGTAATCTAGGGTTTGGAGATGATATACCTTCCTTGAAGTGGTGGGAGGAGCTAGGAAGCCTTAAGAAGCTTTGAGAAGTCTATTAGGAATGCTTGGATCTTCAAGGAAAACAAGAAAAATTTCAAGTTAAAAACTTGAAAACACTAGTCATAGTCTCTTCTTTGATTAAATGAAGAGATGGAGAAGGAATTGATGGCTTAAACTCATGATATAGCCCTAACTAAGCATGAGATGATTAGGGAATTAACTCACCACATTTAGGAAGCTTGGATCTTTGATTTTTTGAAGTTCCTTGCCTTTTGAATAGTAAAAGCCGAGAGCTCTCAAGAACAAAACCTGGGTCTTTTTTTTAATTTGATGAAAAATGATTTTGCTTGGCTTGGTTGACTTGTTTTTGTGTTTGATTTAGTTAATTACCTTGTTGCCCTTGAATTTGTGTGGTTCTTATTCAACCACACCTCCTTCCATCCCATGTCATGCCTATGTCATGTTGTGATGTCATCTTTCCCTCCTTGTCCTCCTCTCATTGGTTGGGTGACATCACTCCCTCTAATCCTTTTGCTTAACTTCCTAATCGTTTGCCTAATGACCGCTGATCTGTTATACGGTTCGCTTAACTTTCGTTCTCGTTTATCGTTTGAAGGATCATACCCGGGATATTATTACTTAGGTTCCCTTAACCTTTCTCAATACATTATATTCCTTTTATGATCCTCTATTATAATCCTGTAATTTAAATCCTTTTTATCCTGTTACCTTATACTCAATCCTTTCCGTATCTAGAGGATTTCCGGGAAATATCCAAGTGTTCGGGAAATTGGATTCTGACGATCTTTACATACACTTATATACCACATAGAGTACTAATAATATCCAGAAGATCATAACAGAACCCCTACATAGTGTGGCATGAAAAGTTTT